>NW_021604618.1:13443391-13464370 GCF_004785775.1 Grammomys surdaster | reverse complement strand
TCCCCCCTCCCTCCCCCCTCTGTGTTTGTATTGTACACACACACCTATGTTACAGGTGTCAGAGATCAAAGACCATTGCTATCCTCAATTTCTTTCTACCTTATTTTTGAGACAGGCTCACTAACTGAACCCTGAGCTCACCAATTAGTCTATCAAGGTGGCCAACAGGCTACAGGGATTCTATTTTCTCTACATCTCCTGTGCTAGGATTATACGTATATGTTGCTATGCCACCTTTTTATGTGGGCGATGGGGATTTGAACTCAGATACTCATACTTGTATGTTTACCAATCAAGACATCTCCTAGATGAGAAAGTGAGGCCTTAGGGATTTTTTTTGTCAATTATCATCTTATCCTTACTAACGATCTCTACCAATAGGAATGTTGATATCATAGATTTTTTAAGAAGTTCTTCCACCATTGGCATATGTTTGGCTTGCAGTAGTAGGTACACATTAGAAGATGCATGTGATTCTTATAACATGACCAAATGTTATCATAGTCCTTGTCTGTCATAATTACTTGAATGTATGAAAAAAGAACTACAGTTAGAAGGTCCAAGTTACATTCAAATTCTGATTTAAACGTCATACCATAAATGACACAGGCCTCATTTTCGAAGGCTGTGACCAGTACTAAGTGTTTATCTGTAAAATGGGTATAATAGGTCTTATCTCTTTGTTAGTTGAGGCAATTAATGCAATAGCACAAATAAACCTCTCTCAGTGGCACCCAGTTGTGTCAACATCCAATCAATATAGTGATTACATTAGATGATAGGGAAATCATTTGCCCAAATTCTTATTTTGAAAGCTATCTTCAAACTGGCTTGATACAAGTTTAGATGCAGGTTGCTGTGACTAAAGCTTTAAATATTTTGTCTCAGAAAAATTCACTCAAATTATGGTAAGCAAACTACATATTATATTTTAGAGATATAGGAGGACCATACAGAACTCTAGAACAAAGATAGCACCAGGTACCATGAGTCTAATGTGTGGTATCCTGTCATGACTCCATGTGTCTTCTCTCCTAACACTTGCTCCTCATCTTTGGAGGATTGGCCTCGTGCTAGTTGACAAACACAATGTGTTTACTGCTATAAGGCTTTGTTCTTCTCATCCCTGTCCTGAAATTTTGAATTACTAAATATGACTTGCAAGTACAAGTTCTCAGGGAAATCTGGAGTTCCTCCCACAGGAAAAGGAGACAGAGAGGCTTCTCTAAGTTTAGTAGAACAGGTCTGAGATCTAGGAAACACTATAACAGCCCTGCTAGAAAGACATTTATGTGTTTTCTGGGTATCATCAACAAGATATTAGCACTTAGGGTTGCTTCTTTTTGTCCCATGATTGTTTATTAGTTATCTAGTGTGGTGAGCACCAATTTGTCAGTCAGAAATCCTGCCAAGAAATCCTCAGAGAAAAACTCACTCAGATCCTCAGAGATCCTCAGAGAAAAGACCCAATTACGTCAAATTCTGATTTAAAGATCATACCATAAATGACACAGGCATCATTTTCGAAGGCTGTCACCACTACTAAGTGCTCATCTGTAATATGGCTATAATAAACCTTATCTCTTTGTTAGTTGAGGCAATTAATGCAATAGTAAAAATAAACATGCCTTCTCCATGTTCCTCTCAGGAAGAACTATTCCCTACATCTCAGGTGTTACCCTTCTGTGAAGAGGGCCTGGTGTCCACTGTTGGCAAGATGACTGACTGGCCATTAGTGCTGCTGACTGATGACAGATGACCCATTACTACAAGTCAGTCAAAGTATTTTGCCAAAACAAATGAAGGAAAAAATCTACAAAAGAAGGAGAAGGAGGTTGTTTAACCTTTTGGCTACTGAAGTCTTGTTCTCTACAAGAGCCTTGGAAATCTGCCACCTACCCACTTGGCCACCACTGGACCAGAAATGATGAACATAAGTCATTGTGGGTTTTTTTGGGTTTTTCAAAAACAGAAGAAAAAAGCATGTGGCTAGAATGTGGCCTGTCTGGGTTTCCAGATGCTTCTATTTATACGAGGAGATAAAAGCCCCAGGGCATGCCATTGAAAGTGCCACTACAGGGGTCCCTCGAATCTCAAGGCTATCAGTCCCTAGAGAGCAACAGAATATATTTTTGTTTAATTTTATCATTTTTATGAATATAAATGTAGTAGATTTTTATTCTGAAAGAAAAAGAAACTTTTTAGAAATAAATGTCCTTTCTAATCTGATTATGCGGAATAACCAAGTAGAAGCCATTTGGCTCATATTCTGACACCATTTTTCTCTCTACCTGCATGTAAATATAGGTCTAAGCATGCTTTCCATACAAAGAATTATTTTCACTTAAGTAGATTAATGCAGAAATGTAGCCCCAGAATTTCTTTTCCTGTAACCATGTCTCCTTGACATTTCTCCATCGGCATCTAAGACTCCTCCTCTCTAAGATTTCATTTTCTATTGTGTGGGTATGCTTTAGGATATGGATTCAGAAAGTGTGGAAAGTATTTAATGGTCATATTTATCCCCATGCTCACCTCTTATTGCATTCCACACCTGTGGCTTTACTGAGCAAAGGAGGTTCTTGGATTAAAGGTCAGAAGTGGTTTCTCTCCAGTAGCTGTTTGGTTGCTTTAAAATGAGCCTGTCTCAGGTATTTACTGTAAAACACCATTGCATGATTATTTAGTCTCAACTTAAAGAACTCACCTCCCACTAGTAAGAGGTAACACAGACTTCGAACAGACTTCCAAAAACCTGAGCAGGGTCTCAGTGCTGGGTAGCTATGGAGAAAGCCAGAAAACAGGGCTGTGAGCCCTTTTGTAATTTCCGTACTGCCTTTCAATTTTTTTTTTGTCCTTGTTTGGTTTCCATGGAAATGTGTGTGTGTGTGTGTGATGCATGAGTGTGTGCCTGAGGAAAAAAGGGCAAGGCAAGGCAAGCATGGACTCCCAAGAGTAAGTGCTATCCATCCAAACTCCAAGGAGGTTAGGTGGAATTTTAGGGCATTTGGAGAAGTGACCCTAATGAATTAAGATAGAACAAAAGACAAAGTTTGGATGCTATTTGCCTGGCTTCCGGAAATCTGGCAAACTTATTCTGTTATCATTATGATGTTGCCTTAGGCCTCACTGATTAATTAAATGTCTTTAGGTACTCCTGAGACAAACACTGTGACTTCTATATAGGAAGCCTTCAAATAGTACATACTGAAACAAAACAAAACAAAACTCTGAAGATCTTCTATGTTGTTTAGGTTACAAATAGTGAAAAAGAGCTTTAATTTATTATGGATGCAGTTTGCCAGGGACTGAGGGGTAAGGAGGCACAACTAGTGTGGGGTGGGTAGGAGTCTGAGATGTATTCCAGGCTTCTTGTTACAGCTTTCAAACACTGTTGTCTGCAGTGAGAGAAATGATGTTTCGAAGGGCACCCTGTCTTGAAGAAGCTTTTATTCTTTGAGTGCTAATTTAAGCTCAGCGTGGTTTCCTGAGTATCAATACAGATTTAGTGTGTACTCCACACTACTCGAGACACAGATGTGGCTCTGCAAAAGCCACCTTGCTCTCTGTCGCAGAGTGCTCAGTGTAGAGAGAATTGTGCGCCTTACAGCTCCGATTTCTGTTAGGGACAGAGAAGGTTTTGTAGTCACTATGCCCTTCACAATAATAAGTACAGTTGTTTACACTAAATCATTTTAAAATTCGTTTTGATTGTTTTATTCTTTGACAGTTTTAAACACATCACCTCCCAGTACCTCATCCCCCAATGAGCCCCTTCACCCCAGTCTCCTCCTATTTTCCTGTCTTCTTTTGTAGCCTAATAAATTTAATTAGGATGATGTTCATAAGTTTGAGCTGGACGTTATTTGCTGGAATGCACCAGTGTCTATACCAGTGAAAAAAAATGTCTCCCTCACCTTCAGTAGCTCCCTGGGGTAAATTGCTTTTTACTGTACAAAGCTTCTTCAGTTCTTGATTTCATAGGCTCCTCTTTAGAGCCACCTGGGATTTAGGTATGAGTTATGCCTCCTAGGTAAAAATGATTTCAGAAACAGTAGGGGAAGGTCCCTTGAAATTTAGTAACATGGACTCTGGGGTCAGGCAGGTTCAAATCCAAATTTCACCCTTAATTTCTTGAGGCTACAGCCATGTTATAGAATTTTCTTGCCCTTCAGCTCCTTTTACTTTAACGTGAAGATGGTCATTTTTACAGGAGAGAGGAGCCTTTTATTTTCTCTTTTCAATCATCATACCCAGTGTGTCCCATGCTTGTCTTAGGGAAATGAATTTGTTTTTCATTGAAACAGTCCAGACTCACTGTGAGCAGCATGTCTAGACTATAGTAGGGGAGAATATTAAAGATGCTGACAGGTGCTGAGCACCTACTGAGTGTAAAGTACCTTTACATAGTTACGATCTCCTTATGCCCCTTAAAAAGCATTGCATGCATATATGTGCATGCTCCCTGAATGTATGTGTGTACACGTGTGTGTGAAAGTGTACTTGCCTGTGTGTGTGTATGTGGAGGAGGCTATGGGTTGGCTTTGGATATAGTTTTTTATCACTCTCTTTTTCTTTCTGAGATAGGTTCTCTCACAGAACCTAGAACTTCCTGTTAAGCTAGAGTTTCTGCCTAGTCAGCCCTGGTATCTGCCTGTCTCTGCATTCCCAGTGTGGGAGAGGAGACACAATCAATCAGGCTTGTCTTTTTAAAGTCAGTGCTCAGGATCTGAACCTAGACTCTGATTCTTGCATAGCATGTACTTTACCGTTGTCTTCCCTCTTACCTATATGTTCTTGCTCACTGCTAAGAAAAGGAACAGGAGGCTCAGAGAGTAGATAATTTGCCCAAGTTTATGCATATTATATGAAGTAGGGAGCAAGAACCGCAGCTGTCCAACACCACAGCCATCCTTTGTATTGCTTCACATAAAGGCCACATGAAAGGCCCAAGAGATAAATTTGGGCTGAGAAGGTGTGGGCTGTATTTGGTTTGGCTGCCTGCTTGAGACTCCTTCTTCAGTCTGACTCCCCGGACTATTTTGGGGCTACCATGTCATTTCAGCCCCACTCAAAGAGCCTTGCAGAATGTGCAAAGGAAAAAAAAAGAAACCCAAGAAAATCTATTATTGGCACTAGCCCTTGATTCGCTATTATGACGTCCATTCTGCAAAGTGTTTATACCCTTATAAGGTTCCCAGCATCAATTTAACTGTGTTATCTCCCAGTAGATGATACAAAATGCAATCTCAGTAGCAGAAGGAAGAGAGAGGTGGGAGAGATTTTTGGCTGGGGAATGAGAGAGAATTTAAAAGGGCCTACTATGCTGAGTCACTCGGGCAAAGCAGCTTACGACCGACCACATTCAGACCTGAGCCAAGACTCCGCAGCAGCAAGTCGGAGTCGGGTATCGGTTAGGGCTGCGGAGACGCGCCTCATCGGGAACACAAGAAATTGCAGCCAAATATAAAAAAAAAAAAAAAAAAAAACCCCGAGGGGAAAAATGCCAACATCCTGAACATTTTAAGTTCATCAGTTATATTTTTATACAGTTAAACCAAGTACAAAAACAGAAAAAAAGAAAGTCATGTTTCCACCAGTTTTTCTTACGCCTCCCCCAACAAAGGCTCGCCAGCCGGATGCCTTAGCTCTTGTCCTCATAATAATTGACTGAATGTTGTTCATAGACTAGGCTCTGGGATCAGAGTGTCACATGCCCTGTGATTTCTCTCAAAGACCCCACGAGTTGAGTGCATTCATGATTTCCATGTTGAAAGGAGGAAACTCATGCTCAGTGGTGCTGGGTTGTTTCTCATATTTTATGACCCCAGAAACTGATCCATTAACTGATAGACACTACTCTTGTGAAATACACACACACACACACACACACACACACACTCACACACAAACACACTCCACACACATCAAACTATGTGGAATAAGATATCTTTCAGTTTGCAGATACCCAAACCTCACGTCTTATCCAAATAACTTGCTGAACTTAAGAGCAAACGACTGTAATAGAATGAAGCAAAGCAAAGCAAGCAAGCAAACAAGCAAACAGTTTGTACACATTTCCCATTTTGGAAAGTTCAAGCTGGACTTTGGAAAATTTAATCCATTGAGATGCCTCCTCCTCACTTCAGATTGGATGTCATTTATCCTACATATTCAAAAGTAGCATCTTAGACTATGGCATTGCTGGTACACCAGAGCTGATTCTGGCCCTCCTACTCCTATTCTTGTGCCTATTGGCTGATTAACAAACCATGTAATTATAGCAGTAAACTAGGTAATAGGCTTTGGTTTATGGGCTGAGGACAGTGGAGTCTTGGATATTGGTGAGGGCCAGACTCATCAGGGAAGTGTCTTACTTAGGAGGTGGTAGAACCATGTTCAGCAGTAGTCATCCAGCATGCCAGACGCAGTTCTCAGCAAGTAGGATTTGAACAGTTGGGGAATCACGAATCAAATCCAGGATATTTTCAGAAAGTGCGAGAATTGCTAAAAGTATACATGAGAATGAGATTGCTGTGTCAGGACATGAAAATATTCCAGTGGGAAGAGTCCACTATCTAAAGATGAGCAAGTGCTAGATGAATTCCAAAGGAAAATGAATCAGATTAGCACAGCATTTAAACAGATTCCCTGAAGTGAGCAGTGGCCATTTTCCATGGTATCCAGAGTGTGACGTTCCTTTCTCCATCTGTGGAAATGAAGGAGGCTGGTTAGATAGTTGTTCTCCTAATCTCTGGAAGCTGGTGCGTAGACAAGGTGTGTGTGTGTGATAAGATTATCCCTTCAAAGTGATCCATTTGACCAGATGACTTTTAGAATTTAAATGGGTGAAGAAAGGAGGCCATTTAAAGTTCAGCAGGTGCCTGAGGGGGGATAGGGCTTGATGGCTGATCAGCCAGTTTCTGGCACACCATTCATTCATTCATTGGTTCATTCCTTCATTTGTTCCTTATTTGTTTGTTTGTTTATATTGTGGGCATGTACAGTCAGGTTTCTAGGCTCTCCCTTTGTCTCCCCTTGTCCACAAGGTTCTCCTTTGTTCCCACTGAATCTTCACAAGATTCAGTAGATTCGCAAGATTCAGTAGGTTCAGTTCCTGCTCAGAGATTTTTCTTCTCTGCTTCATTCATCCTAAACCAGCTTACAGGTTTCACATCCCACTTATGTGCCTTCCATCATCAAAGCCTACTACTTCAATGTTGTAATGTCTCTACCACATTGTTTGTCCTGCCTCAGCTTCTTTTCCTAATAAGAGGGTACTTGCAGTGGCTTGCAACTTAGTTTTCACTTTTCAAAGATGGAGAAAGAGGAACTCATGAGAAGAAGAACATGTGAGTCCAGGGCCACACTTTGACACTGAATTGTGTCACTTTGGGTGAACTCTACTAACTTCTACTTTTAACTTAGCTGATGTTGAAAATGAAGCAATGGCTATGTATCCCCCTCCCCCCCCCCAGAAGGGGATGCATGGTGAAAAATCCTGGCTTACCTTAAATAGAAGTCATTATCATTATTGTAACTTTACTCCCTAGAAAATTCCATGTATTTTAATTTGCTTTAAATTAATATATTATATTTCAAAAGCATAAAATTTATAACCCAAATAAAAGTCTCACATACTAAAGGGTATCTGAGCGAACATGTAAAATACTGGGTAATTTTCAAGCAAATTTGTTTTCAACTGCATTTTAATACCCCTTCTCTCAGATCCTCATTTGTTGGCCCTGATGGAGTATTTCAGTTGAGTTATAGATGCCTTGTAGGATCAGTGGGCTAAAGGCATCTCTTCTCAGAAAGACAAGTCAATATTGACTCAGAAGGGCTGGGCATTTCCCCTAAAACACATCTGAGAATGGAAAGAAAAATTATGTCTTTTAATCGGAGCCTCCTGAGACCTGACCTTCCCTAACAACAAAGCCACTGCATTTGCCAGCCATGCCAGCTCCAGCCGCCATCCTGAGTGAACCACCAAGGACTAAGAGGCAGAGGAGTTGACTTCTTTCTTTGAGGCTAACAGGGAAGAAGAACTTTCTGGGGCACACAGGCCTTTTGCTTGGAAATGATTCTGCCAGGCTGGTGCAATGGTGGCCATTTTCATTTGGAGTCCAAAGGATGCATGCTAAACTCTCCTGGGGAAGATAGGGGATATTAGCTTTTTCTTCTTTACCCAGAACAGGAAACAATTGGGTTTCCTAAGTATCTTGTTTATAGCTCATCCCTTCCTGTCTTTTCTTCCCATGGCTTTTTCCATGTTATTCTTGCAACAGCCCTTCTGAGTGCATTCTGTGAGCCTAAAATCCATTTTTATCTGTACTTATACCTGTTTTTACTCCCTTCTCCTGATTCCCTGCATGACATCTCAGAAGAAAAGATGTCATTCTCTCTAGGGCTGACCTTTAGAGAGAGGTCTGGACCCATCTTTCCAACGTATTCTATCTTTATCTCTTTTTCTTTCTCCATTTCCCAATTCTTCAACATCTCTGCTTATTTTGACTTATATCTATAAGCTTCCAGCAAACCATAAATTTCCCTTTTGTTTAAAAAATAACTACTTTAAAAAAATCACATGTTCCCTTTTAGACATCATTTTTCTGTCTTTTATAGTCAAGCAACTGGAAAGAATTATGTCAACTCCTTCACTTAATTCATGCTGTAACATTTCCATCTGACTCCTGCCTCTAATCTTCCACTGAAACTTCCCTTCTTCAGCCCATAACTCACCACTCAATGGACTTTGTCTCTCATAACTGACCCAGAGACTTAATCACTTGTCTCTGAAGACTCTTTTTTCTTCCTTGAAGCTTTCTCCCCACCCCACTTGGCTGGTCCTCAACACATCTCTCAGTTTCTTCTTTGATGACATTCCTTCTCAATAGGGTGTAACTTTTGTGTTTTCTTCTTGTCCTAACTTCATGTTGATGCTGTCCAAATGTGACAATAATCAGCAGTCCATTCCACCAAGTCCTTAGCTCTTTGTAACAGCTTATATATAAAATATTCCATTTTTATAGGTGAAGACACTAAGCCACACTACTCATGTTAACATGCTCAAACTTCACAAAGCTATTAAGGGCCAAAGCTCAAAGTTCAACTCATTCTGTTTCTCACTGCCAGAGTCCAAATATCACAAATTGACTCTTTTTATAGGAACTTTGTCTACTGGTTGCATACTTCAACTTGGCTAGTCATAATCTCTCCACAATAGAGAGCCCTAACATGTTCTCTTCTCTTCTCTTCAGGTTAAAGAAACTTTAGGAAGAATAACTATAGTAGTCACATAATGGGGTCTTCAGACCTCTCACCAACCAAGCCATTGCCCTTCAGACATACTCTAGTTGGATTTTATTCTTCTTGGACTGGGACACTCCTTGTGGCACCAAATACTATCCACATGTGTGATCTTACCAGGAACAAAAGACACACTTATGTTCCAGAAATTCTAAACTACAGTATTTGCCAATTATTGGTCACATATCAGGCCAAGCTCCAAAACATGTCTTTTAAAAATGCTTGCTTCTGTTTTTAAATAAACATTTTAATTAAACTTTTGAGAATCTCATACAATGTGTTTTGATTATGTTTGCCTCTAACTCTTCTCCTTAACTACTCCCAGATCCACTCTGAACACCCTACATTCCCCAAATTTCTCTCTCTCTCTCTCTCTCTCTCTCTCTCTCTCTCTCTCTCTCTGAAAAAATTAATAACCGTAAGTTCCATTTTTTTCTGTTCTGTTATATTTCTGGGTATGGGATCATCCACTGGAGTCTTTTTGACCTACCAGGAGCCACACACTTGAGGAAAACAGACCTCCTCACAAGCCACTAACTGTTCATAGCTCTTCACAAAGCCCCTTTCCTTCCATGCTGGAATGTTGCCTGACTTGATCTCTTCAGGTCTTGTGTAGGCAACCATAGTTGCTATGAGTTCATGACAGCAGTGTTCCTGACATGTTCAGAAGACATTGTTTTGTTCCGGTACTTCCAAACCTCTGGCTCTTTGAAATATTTATGCTACCGCTTCTGAGATGATTCCTGAGCCACAGGGAAGGCATGAGATCTGGATGCCTCATTTGTGGCTGAGCACTCCGCAGACACCAATTGCACTTGGACCAGTTGTGAGTTCCCTCTGTCCACGACACAAATACATTTTTCTGATAAAGTCAGAGAGCTGCACTGAACCCATTTCAGGACTAGTCTCCTTGCTAAGTCTTTCCTGTACACCAGGCTTTTCATATCTTCATCTGAAGTAGAGCGGAGACAGAGAAAGTGACTGTGCATTCTTCAGGAATGAGAGGTATAGACTGTCTGCTATCTTGGAAATTCCTCACCACTCTGAGCTTTAAAAATGGCAGTAGATTTTTCTTTCTACTCAGTAAAGCTCTCTGTTTGGCTTAATATAAAAATAGGTTGTAAGTGATTTGCCATTGAGTAAAACAGAAACACTGGGAACATGCCCTGTGTTTATGCCATGGCCTCCCATACTCCCAAGTATACTGCCAAATACTCCTAGGAATTTGCCAGCCTAATCTGAAAAATGTAGCCATACATTATCTCTACTACTCACAGCATCCAGGCAAGGGAAGCACATTTTGGCATAGTTCTTCAAAAAATAGGCTCAGAAACAACTTGCCCAAATTCTCAAAGAATAAGTTGAATCCAAACCTGCCCAGACACTTCATGGTGAATTCTGGACTACCTTCTAAGATGATGTGAGGGAGTGTGCATCTGAGGCTCCAATGTCAATCTTCTGCAGAGCAGAGGATTCCATTTCTGAACCGTTCTGAGCCAGCTTCATTCACGAATGCAAAGAGTTTCTGTTAACTCAGCCCAAGCTTATGTGTGGCACGACTAGCGACTTTACCACCTGGAAGCATCCTCCAGAACCTGGTACAGGACTTCCTGCCACGAGAAAAATCAATGTTTGAATCCTCAAGTTAAACTCCCTCCCTGCTGTCCTTTCACAGCAGTGTTCAGAGTTTCAGATCTGAGTTTGGTGAGCAGAGCTGATTCTTTACTCTTATGATACGTACAATTATCTACATTTCCATGAGTTTTCTAGAGGTCATCTTTATGGCAGAGCTACTAGGTAATACTATTACTGAAATATAATGAAATATGTGTATGTGTGTGTTCAAGTTTAAATTACTTTTCTGTAGCTAAATGTCATTAAAATGCACCATTCATCCTCAGTGATGCCAGTGAACATGTGTTCTTGGTAGATCTGAGACTAGAGGATGTCAGAGGGTGGGAGGTGATAGAAATCCAGACCCTGAGTTCCTGTCTCCTATATTTTCTCTGAAGAACCGCAGAGAGAAATGCTGTCCTCCCTGAAAGTCTGCATGGCATCCTTGGCTCACTCTGGACCTTCAAATCTTTAGTGTCTTTCCTAAGGCTGCTCCCAAAGTTCTACTTTCCCATTTCTGAGTTCTTCCCTTACTGTCAACACAGCTCTGAATACCTATTAGCATGCTGTGATCACTGCTCCCATCCTGCCATCAAAGGCAGAGCTAGAGGAATGGAGAGAATGATATCTGGGCAGAAGTAAGTAAGTATCAGCAAGCAAGGAAAAACCCAAACCAAAAGCAACCAACCAACCAACCAACCAACCAACAAAAACAACAAAACCAGATGAGACAGAGAGAAGAGGAGGAGAGCCCAGGCTGCCTCAGCTAAACCAGACAAACAAGAACAGCTGGTCTGTAACATGGAGATCAAAGTAAGACTTGACTTCCCTACGTTTTCCCTGAACTCCTTTCAGTTCTAACAAGAAAATTGAAAGTGCTTTGAAGCAAGGCTCAAGTCCACTTGCTTTATGTGGAGAAGGTTGTATAGAAATATTTTCTGTCTCTATAGAGAATGCATAGATACAAAGAAAACAGACATGTTGGCATCTTGGGCAATGTATTTTTTATAGCCATGGGCACAGCCATGGACGCGCTCCCTAACAACCAAGGAAACACTGGTACTGAATCATCCTTGATGCTGGTTGTTAACTGTTCTTGCGGGTCAGACAGTAGAACGTGTGCAGGACAACACTGTAGGCTTGCCCTTCCCATTGCTTTCATTGCTGGCAGTATGAAGTCCAGGAATGAGTCCCTTGACTTTCTGTACCCCTTGACTATACTGGGTTACCTTGGTGACTGGCCTTGACCTTAGGCCTTCTACATTTTCACTATACTAATTGTGTTCCCTGCTGAGAGTTCTGAAGAGTGAACCTCAGGGAAAGGGCTTCTAGTGGCAAAAATAGGATCAAGTCATGGTTTATTATTAAGCTAAACTTGCTAGTTTCAAGTCCACGTCACCCATGCAGTTGTAGACTTATCTACCTTTGGCAAATAAGCTACTCTTTATAGTTTTCCACTTTCTCATTTATCAAAATGGTGAGAATAACTATGCCACTGGGGTTCTAGTGATGGTCAAATAAACTAGTGCATGCATTATGGTCAGTGTCTAGAAACTGTTAGCCATTGCTAATATGTAATTAACAAATAATGTGCCTTTCCAAGTTCTATAATGTGAAAACGATAGATACATTTAAAACCCACATGATAGTGCACATATTCCATTGAATAAAAAGAATTGGATTCAAGGGTGCTCTGATGTTTCCTTCACTCAGTATTTTTATCTGCAAAATGAAGACTCACTAAGCTCCTTCTGTAATATACTTTATGTCCTCAATTTCCATTAACACTGTCAGCCAATAAGAATGATATTTGAGACTCAATGATAGCTATACAAACTGTCCGTATTAAGAGCTTTATGCATTGTTTCCTTGGCTTTTCTTTAGTAAAACAACGTGGAGTTAGTCAGCTTTCTGTTATGACAAAGTTCTTGAGAAAATAACCTCAAACAAGGAAAGGTTTGCTTGGGCTCATCCTTTGAGGGGCTTCAGTCCATGGTCATCTGGCTCATTGTTTTTGGGTCTGTGCTGAGGCAGCAGGTGATGGAGAGGAACTTGTAGCCCGGCAAAAGAGTTGGGAATCATCTGGAGGAAGTATAGATCCCTTTATTTCCTTTACAGGTATAGACACCCCAATTATTTAATTTCTTTTTTTAACTAGGCTCACGCTTCTAATGTTTCCATTAACTGCAAGTAGTGCCAGAGGCTAGCAACCAGTGCTTTAGTACATGGCTTTCTAGACCCAGTTAAGATACAGACTTCGCAATTAAAGTTAGGAAGGGTCTATGTTTGAGGTCTGAAAGACAGAACAATATTCAACACAATTTTGGAGAAAAAAGGAAGTGTAGTATTGTAGCAAGATAGAATAAGGTACTGAGGGAGTCCAGATGGGTAGACAGGGAAGATTTGTTGTGGAGAGGATACTGGGCTTAAATCTGAATGGCAGAAGGATCAGAGAAGCATCTGAGGAATCAAGGGACCTGAGGAGGGACAGCTTTGTGACAGGAAGGGATATGGGTGATGCTAGAGAAGTAATGTCTCTTAGGCAGTTATCTGGATATTCCATTGAAATTACTTAGGAGGCTATCTTAATATTATATGCTAAAGCTAAAACTGGTGGTAGCTTAAGCTCAAACAGTGGCCAAGAATGCACTGAGAAACACACAGATTCAGCTTATACACTGGAAGCAGACATGAGTGAAATTGATTCAAATTAAATTTGAAATGGTAAGGAAGTAAGGACAATCTGTAAGTGGATGAAAAAAGGGAAAGCAACATTACTGCTGTGACACTTCTCCTAGAGGGGCTCAATAGAAATGACATTAGGAAGAGCACAATCCCACCATCCACGGGCTCTTCATTGTCAGAGCTTAGCAGCTACTGCACTGAGGTTCACAAAAAACAAAGATACTTATAAAAATCTCATTCTTTTACACTATGGAGGGAGGGAGCATGGTTATAGTGTTTCTGAAGAGCCATTTGGCAAACTGTATCAAGAGCCATAAAAATGTTCACACCCCATTGACTGAGAAATTCCATTTTCAGGAACAGATCCTAAGGCGATGCTCAGAGAGAAGCATAATGGTTCTGAACATATGTTAATGTCAACATTGCTTATAATATGATAACAAATGGGAATATCCTAAATGTCTGACAATAGACAATTACTTAAAACTGTGATAAGTCATGTCATGTTGTATCATACAACCATTACAGAAATAAGGCTTTAGTGGAATAATTAACAGCTTGATAAAACTGTAAAAGCACAGTACAAAATCATAAAACATGATCTGAGTTCTAGAAACAGCTTACACAAAGAGCAGAAAGGAAGTGCATGACCATTGTTACTGGGTTTAAGTGACACACACACTGGTAATCTGTGACCTGATAAGTTGCTTGAATGAATGTGAGCCACTCTGAATGTAGATTCAACTGATAAACAACATTTAACCCTTCGTGCTTCTTGTGTAGGTGCATTTTACAGATGGGCTGAGTGAGAAAAGGGAGAAAGAATATTGGGATGTGGGACAGCCAGCATCACGATGCTATCAGATGGAGTGCTACTGTTTTGTTGATGTTGTTGTTTTGTTTGTTTTTTGATGTTGTAGATCCTTCCAAGCCCCTTGATAGTTTTCTAATGCGTTATTGGTTCTTCACTAATAAGAGTTGGCACCTATACAGACAGGTGTGGTGAATGCTGGTACTTAGGGTGTAGAGGCAGAAAGATCAGAAGTTCATAGTTATTGTTTTTGACAATGATGTCAGTCTCGACTACAACATACACTGTCTCAAATAAAAATAAACAAGACAAATGCCAACTGCTGTTCAGTCTTATCCAAAATTGATTCTGCCAATGCCAATGCCACCTTGGTTTTGTTTTGAAGGAACTACCTGTTCCTCTTTTTAAGTTCCTGAGGTTTCAGTGCACTTGACCCACCTACCAACCCCTCACACCAAGGAATGAGTACATATCTCAGACCATGCTAGTGAAAGATTCGCATCTTCCAAGGCAGTAGGATCAGACATGGGCCTGTAATCCCACACAATAAACTGTAGATGTGACAGTTCTGATCCAAATGTCTTCCACATGCTCATGTTCTGAGTGGTTGCTCCTGGTTTAAGGGGATGTTTGAAGGAAGGTGGACCTTTTAGGAGGTGAAGCTGGCTGATAGCTGTAGGTCACTCAAGTCAAGTCTTTGAAGCTTATACCTCAGCCCCTGGTTCCTGGCAGCTTTCTTTTTCCTGGTAGGCTGTGTATAAGAAGCCTTAGCTGGATTGCTCTTGCTGCCCCAAAGCCACACAGTATCTTCTCCCATAATGGCCTGAAATCTTCTGAAGTTGTGAATCAAAATTAATCATTTATCCACTAATCTGAATTACCAGGCAATCTATTATACAGTTGTAAAAGTAAAATGGTGTGTTCTCTTTAAGCTTGTTGAAATGGATTCTTGCCTCCCCTCCCTGGAATTTTAGGATCCATTTGAAGCTTTCCCATCCCCCAGCACTTCACCCTGCCCCCCCACCCCCCCACACACTGTAAGAGAGCTTGCCTATGAATGGAGCCAACAAGAAGACAGCTGAGTCACATACTGATACTGGAGTTCATCATACAGGGGCGGGGCTAGATTATCCCTGGGTATTTACTGTAGTAAAATGTGTATGTGTAAGGAAGGTGGGATGGTGAGAGGAATGTACTTAAAAATAAATATTGTAAATGAATTCAGATTTACAGACATATAGAGAACTAATGCAATGTAAGCTTGGACACTCATCTAAACTGAGAAATAAAGCATCACTAATCTAGATATTGGCTTTACTTCTGTGCAATCTGTTCCACCTTCCTCAACTTACGGTTTATTGTTTTTAACCCTCTGTTTTCACTTTCAAGATGTATACGCATGAGGCTAGTGAGATGGCACAAAGGGTAAAGGCACTTGCCTCCTAGTGATGCTATTCTGGCAATTTCCCTGGAAGACCCATAAAGATGGAAAGACAACTGATTGATTCTACAACATCATCCTGAAATGGAAGTTACTGGCTGTGTCATGTGACACAGACTCACATGGTATTTTGCTGAGGCGAGACCCATGAGAAGGCATGTGATGATGGAGAGAGTATAAATAAGACTCAATGGACAGTGATGGCATGTTTACATAGTTAGCCTTGCAGCGATTGTTGGTCTCTCATCATTGATGCTCTTCAGTTCATTGAGAGAAGGAAGGCAAAGAACTTCTCCTGGTTTCCCAGCTGGTTCTGGTCGCTCCTGTTGATCCATGCCAATTTAGTAGAGGCCTGGCTGTTTCTACTGGATTGGGCTGATTTCTGTTTGGTATCCTGACACTACTGAACTGAACTGCTGGTATCCTGACAAACAGAGATTGGAATTACCCCAAAGAATGACTTCTAAAAGGGGCTACATCCCCTTGCCCTATTTACCATCTTTTCTCCCCTACTTTTGGTGGATAGGCTAAGAAGGGGTCTAAGTGTTTGAGAAAACTTATTAAAATGCCTCCACATATGTGCACATATACTAACAAGGGCAATTGGATAAATATTCATGTATTCATGAGATTTCTTGAGATCTATCCTTTCAGATTACACAGTCAGGGGACTGGAGAGATGGTTCAGCAGTTAAGAAAACTGGTTGTTCTCCTAGAGAATCTATTTTCAACTCCTAGTACTCACATGGCAGCTCACAACCATCTGTAACTCCAATTCCAGAGGATTTGACCCCTGTGGCCAGACTTCCCTTGTGGGCACCAGACATGCAAATTCAATTATACATGTCAACAAAACATTCATGCACATAAAACATGCATAAAATGGAATTAGTGTGTATGTTATTTTATAACTTCCTTCCAGTGTCATAGTTGTGATGTATTTTTCTTCCAATGTGTGCTTTTAGTCACTCATTTTTCACAGCTGTTGTGGTAGTTGCATATGCTTGGCCTTAAGGAATTGATATTTTTAGGGGTTGTGGCCTTGTTGGAGGAAGTATATCACCATGGAGGTGGGCTTTAGGGGTCTTCTCCTATTCTCAGGCTCTACACATTGTAGAAGGGAATTTTTCCTAACTGCCTGAAGATGCCACTTCTCTCCTATTTGCCTTCAGATCAATTTGTAGAACTCTCAGATCCTTGAGTGCAATGTCTGCCTGCATGCTGCCATGTTTTCCTAAATGAACTGAACTTCTGAAACTGTAAGCCAGTCCCAATTAAATGTTTGCCTTTATAAGAGTTGCTTCAGTCATGGTGTTTCTTCACAGCAGTAAAACCATAATTAAGACAGAAATATAGCATTTCATTGTGTTCCTACATCACTGTTTATCAATCCCACCTCTTGTGGATAGCTACTCAGATAGTTACACTGAAATTTTCAGTGAGCTAGTAAGTTAAACGTTTGTCTAATCTAGTTTTATCTGACTCTTCAGTTACATGAAAGGTTTTGATAAATACAATAAATGTTTGCACCTATCGAAAGCCAAAAATAAGGAATAAGGAATAAGGAACATAATTTTATAGCTTATGATTATACACAATAAAAAATATATCAAAATGTTTGGTAACGGCACAGCAGGTTAAAATTTTGTTCTAATACTTTCTCTGTTTTCTATATTAAATATGTGCTATTACTATCACAAAAATAAGCTCTTATAAATAACTATTAAGAGGCAGTTGTTGCAAATTAACTTCTCCTGGGTAAAAATAGCACAGATTCATTAGTGCAGAGCAAGGAAGAGGAGTCACAACACACCCAACATGAAAATACTATTTAGATACTGCTACAAAAATCTCTCTTTCATATACAACACAGCTCCCTAAAGGCGAAAGTCCTCATGTATCAGGAGATGGCCTCTCTTCACTCGAAGGGGCTCTCTAGCTTTTCCTGCTTGCGTGTTCTTTTGGAATTAGGTACAACACAACCATTTGGGACTGGCAAACTAATGTTCTTTGTTTTATTTCCTCTCAGCATCATAGCTTCCCCCTTACAAGTGAATATCTTCTTAGCCCCCAGCTGGAACCTAGCTCTGTGAGTCACTCCACTTAATAGCTCTAAATCAAGGAAAAAATAACAGCAAAATACTATCAGTCTTTATATAGGTGCCATGGAAGGTAGCACTGAAATGAAAGCAGCAATAAGAACTTGTTCCCTAAATTAGGGAAAAATTAGTTTGGACTTAGAAGCCTATTACCAAGAAAGGGCTTTGAAAGTCATCTAATCCAACATTCTCATTTTATAAATGACACAAGTGACTTATGCCCAAGGTCATACACAAAACCATGATAAATCTTTAATTTGACTACATGTTTTTGCCCATCATTTTAACTGAAGAATAGCAGTAAAATCTATTGCTTTTGTAACCATCTGCTATGAAGTCACAACTGTTCACACAAATGATCCAGGTTGTGTTCCCTGCCCTCTCCATCTGTATCTCAGTCTCTGTCTACCTGTTTATCTAGTTCCATCTCCACAGTCTCTATGAGTTCTATATCAATAGTAGGAGAGCAGTGTAGGCAGCAAACACATAAAATGTGTCTTTGGTAGCAAAGACAACAGGTGCCCATCTGGAGCTCTTTAAGGACAGTGGATGATAAGAGTATCTCCTGTGGTCTGGGAGAAGAGGAGGTAAAACTATTGGCTGCTGTTCAGTGACACTAATATGAATTTCCTTTTAACAAGGATGCAGTAGTAAATACAAAAGTTAAAATTAGGACTCAGTGTCTTAGTTAAGGTTTCTATTGATGGGATAAAACACTATCACCAAAAGCAACTTGGGAAGGAACAGGTTTGTTATAACTCTCAAGTCATAGTCTATCACTGAGGGATGTTAGGGCAGGAACCCAAGTCAGGAACATGAAGACAGGAAGTGAAGTAGAGGCCATGGAGGAAGACTGCTTATGGTTTTATTCCTCATGGCCTAGTCAGTTTACTTTTCTTATAGCACCCAGGACCACCATTCTAGGGATGATACCACCTGCAATGATATGAGCCTTCCTCCCTCAGTGATTAATTAAGACTCCCTCAGTGATTAATTAAGAATTGCCCGGAGGCAATTCTTAATTTTGGCTCCTCTTCCCAAATATTTCTGCCTTCTGTCAAGTTAACAAAAAACCAAGCAGGACATTCTAGAAATTTCATATTGTGGGATTTTTTTCCCCCAACAGGTGGAGAAACATTTAGGTAAACATTACTGTTTAATGAGAAATATGGCTAACAATGAAAAATATTTATAAACCTATTTGTGTGGGTACACATACTTATTCATCTCTTAAATTGCTGAATGCTTGGACAAGAGGCATGGAGACTCAATGTGATAACTCTAGATTACAGGAAAGAAGTGATCAATTGCCTTTGCATTGATCACTCATTCTCTCTCATTCTCTCCCTCTTCCTTTCCCTCTCCCTCTCCCTCTCCCCCCCCGCCATATATCAATTCTGAGTATTTTTCTTCAGTTTCTGTCTATCTTATTTCTTGAGATAGAGTTTCACACTGAGTTTGGAGTTTGCCAACTGGCTATGCAGGCTATCCATCTGTTTATGTCCACTACCCCACTGCCCAGTGCTGATGTTGGAGATGTTGTACATAAATCTCAGATTCTCATGTTTGTGTGGTATTCTTTTAACCATCTAAGCAATCTTTCTAGTCTTGTGTGTTATCCTTAGGCAGAGAGCAAAACATAAAATTAAGAAAAGCTTTTTATATACTTCTTCAAAGAATAAAAATTTTCTCTATGACAATTGGAACATTAATTTATTTTCCTCATCCTTTGAAGTAGTTTTTGTTCACCTATACGTAAAATGATAGAAACAACAATTTGTGTATATTTATAAAGGGGGCAGCTTTAAATGTAATTGCCAAAAGATGTAGAAAAAGATAGGTCTATAAACATAGAAAATCTCTAATGTGCAAATGTACTCACTACCCTATAGCATTTTCTCAGAAGCATCAATGTTCATTTATCCATTTAGGCAAAATTTTAAATGAGTCACTGAGAACATGACCAGTGGAGAGCAGAGGTCCAGAATTGTAAAGCAGAAGCTAAAGCAAATATTTGAACTGTAAAATGGAGCTGGGCTGCTTTAGAGATCACTTACAGGAATAAGGGCGATCCAACTGGGAGCAGGTGGCTGGTGCAACAACATGCTCAGGGAAGATGCAACTAATGATGCTCTGTCGAGGACATGGAAAAGGGACAGGAGGGGACAGCAAGGGATTTAAGAAATATTTGATTCTTAACTGTGTTCTGCTAATGTGTTTCCAAGCAACTAATGAACACTTTTAAAGGTGCTTGTTGCTTATTGTATGAACACTTTTAAAGGTGCTTGTTGCTTATTGTAAAGGACTCTGAATTCAGAATCTATTTGACAATCATTGAGTGCCTACTAGATTTTGAGACTCCATTATTTCTTAAGCCACTTCTACCTGGTGATGTTTTTGTTCCTACATGAAATCATGATCCACATTGTTGCCTGTCTTACCTCTACTATCAACTTGCTCACCTTCCTTACTACCCACTGAGCTAGCCTCTTGAAGACTTCCATACTTAAACCAGGCAGCTGCTTCTCTGTTCTTGAGTTCTCATCACACCAAGTGATCACTAGTCCCAGGCACTTGTTATTTACAGTGTAATTTGGTCATTTGTAGGCATATCTTTGGTACCTGTATTTCAAATCACCAGTATTGGTAAATTCCTGGAAGTGAGGGCACATTTTACAACAAATGTGATACAGGTTAAAACAAACAAACAAACAAACAAACAAGAAAACAACCTTTCAAATTTGTAAAGAGGAGGTCTGAAATACCAATATGGTTGTGATTTCTTTTTGAAAAAGTTATTTATGTATGTACATGTCAAGTGTACAAATAAAGGTCAGAGGACAATTTATAGGAGTTGGTTCTCTCTTTTTACTACATGGGTCCTAGGGGTTGAACTTAGATCATTAGGACTGGATGCAAAGACCTTTACCAACTGAGCCATATAAGTAGCCTGCAGACTCTTCTTTTTAAATGTCTTCTTTCTTCCTTTCTTTCTTTCTTTCTTTCTTTCTTTCTTTCTT
>NW_021604618.1:13436046-13443291 GCF_004785775.1 Grammomys surdaster | reverse complement strand
TCTTTCTTTCTTTCTTTCTTTCTTTCTTTCTTTCTTTCTTTCTTCCTGTCTTCTTTCTTTCTTTCTTTCTTTCTTTCCTTCCCTCTTCCCCCTCCCCCCCCCCCTCCTCCCCCCCCACCCCCCTTTTCTTTCTCCTCCTGCTCCTCCTCCCCCTTCTGGTTTTTCAAGACAGGGTTTCTCTGTGTAATACTCCTGAATGTCCTGAAACTCAGTGGTCTTGAAATTACAAAGGTCTACCTGCCTCTGCCTCCTAAGTGCTGGGATTAAAGGCATGTGCCACCATGCCCAGATTCTTTTATTTTTCCAACTTTTTATTGATTCCTTGTGAACCTGATGTCATGTACCCTAGTCCCACTCATCTCCTCATCCTTCCATATCTGGCCTCTATCCTCGAAACCTTTCCATGAGAAAACAAAGAAACAAACCAACCAACCAAAGTCTCACCACTAAAGTTGCCTTGCATCATAGTGAATCACATAGTATAACCTTCTTCCCAAACAACACTACTTGTGAATGTTCATTGCAGTGAGTCATTGTCTGGTTTGAGACCTCTGGCCACTGCTATAGTATCAATACAGGATCTTTACTGAGATTCCTCTTGGACGTTCTGTTGTTGCTCTGTGTCATGGAGATCCTGCAACTTTGGCTTTACATGACCTACCCCTTCATGTGCTCTAGCAATTCATAGATGGGGTAGATGTTGAGGTTGGCCAACTCAAAGCTCTGGATTTGGGCCTAAATGATGATGAGTTGGTTAGCCTATTAGCTCTCCTGCACCCATGCTACCAAGGCCAGTTCTCCTGCTTTGCCCAAGCCAAGGGCAGGACCAGTTCTCTTGTACTCATGCTCTCCAGAACTGTCCTCCTCAGGGTCAAGGCCAGTTCACTCAAGTGCCACAGCCAATAAGGGTTGGGGCCAGATCTCCTGCCATCACATACTCACACCACCAGAGCCAGCTCTGCTGTGCTTCCCAGACAGGGCACAGTCTGTTCTTCTGAGGGCTGCAGTCAGAGACAGGGTAGGGGCAGTTCTCCCACACTCATGCAGTCATGACCAGCTCTCCCATGCTGTCCCCAGGGAAGGGGTAGGGCCAGCTCTGTGCAGCTCTCAGACATCAACATAGCTCCAGGCAGCAGCCAGATCAGGGGTATCCAAATGGCCTTTTTTGGTAACACAGACCACAGGCATCCACATCCACACAGATCTCCCCTCCCCTCACTGCAGGATCATGACCCAGACATAGTCCTTTGTGATAGCATGAACTGGGACATCATCATGGTCCTCAGGTAGCAGTGCAGGCCACTCACATTAAGCTGTTCCCCATACTCTTTCCTCATTGTGCACACTCCAGTCCCCTCTCCTTCTCTTCCATTTCTTCATCACATCCTGCACATCTAAGTGTCCCCCAGGCCTCTGGGTATTCTCTGCCCTTCCTGTGCTACCTGGCAGTGGGTGGGGTCCTGGCAATTATTCTTAATTTTTGTTAAATGTTACTCTTTTTTTCTCTATCCAAAGTGTTAATGCAATAAAGACATACATTTTTTGCAAATCAATGGCTATCTCTGCCAAACTGGCTCATGCCCAGGTCCTTGTCATGTTATTGATGGATACTCTTTAGTCATCCATGGAACATTCTTGACAACTATCTATGCCCTACTTCCACTTCTACCCAGCCTCACCATCTTATCGATTCTAGAATAGGATTCAAACTAATTTTTTTCTATTTCTTACTACTTTAAAGGCAGCATTCATCTTCATGTGGGATGTTCTGTTAACTAGTCATGTCCTCCGACTTATCTCTAATTTATCATCTGTTAGACATCCAAAATGATTGTTCTAGAACATGGAACTTATCAGGTCATGGGATTTTCTAATATTCCTTTGGTTTCAGTTGTTTCAGCCTTTAAAACAACTTCAGTGACTTAATACATATCCATCTAATAACATGTTCCTTGAATGTGTTAACAACATCCACTTAATAACATGTTCTTTGAACTCATGGTATGCTTTCTCTACTAATTCGTTGTGTTCTAATTGCACCAGCTTTCTCCCTGTCACATGAGTAGCATAGTATGTTATCACACACTGTCCTATCATCCCCATTTGATCCAACCACCTGTATTCTTCTTTTTTCTCCTCCTCTTCTCCTCCTCTCCTCTTCTTCTTCCTCTTCCTCTTCCTCCTCATCCTCCTCCTCTTCTCCTTCTCCTCCTCCTCCTCCCCCCTCCTCGTCCTCCTCCTCGTCCTCGTCCTCCTCCTCCTCCACCTCCTCCTTCTTCTTCTTCTTTTTCTTCTTCTCCTTCTGTCTTCCTGGTGATGGTGCTGGTGGTATCTTGCCTTTTGGGACTCAGCTGAAATATTCAGTTTCTTGGGGGAAAACTATGCTTTTACAAATAAGACTAATTCCTTTCCTCATCAGCTTACATTGTGCCTTCCCCTTTCCTCCTGCAACCATATGTGGTATCAAATGCTTCTTAATGGAGCTGACACAATCATCTTTACTTGACTTCCACCCCAATAAAAGAAGGCTTTTTGTAATCTTATGTTTCCAACAATCACTACAGGGTTTACTGTATATAAGAGGTTTCCACTAGATAACTTTTCTTAAGCAATGAAGTGCTGTATAATCTTCTTGTGTTTTCCAACATTTCTTTTCCTTTATGAAGTGAAATTCATAGATGTATAGGATCTGCATATACCCATACTGTCAAGTAACCATTTAGAACATCGTAAGTGTGAATGAAGTAAAGGACTCTTTTGCCTAAAAGAAAAGCAAATTATAATAAAATTATGCATGCTTCAGTATGTAAGTATTTGAACACAAGCACACACACTACAGGACATTATACAACAGATTGACATTGGCATATGCACATGCACAAAGAACCTTCAGGAAACTTAACGCATGTAAACTGATGCAAGTGTCAAGCTCAATGTCACTTTTCATCGTGTAAATCCTTTTCATGGCAATCAACATTCATTTTGTAATTTTACAAATTACAAAAGACTTGTTATTTATGGAATAGTTTCATCTCTGGAAATCTATTACATATTAAAACTTTACAAATAAAATGAAGTTGCTTGTATATAAAATGGAACTGAATGCCAGTCATAAATAAATATAAATAGGTTCCTTTTTCAAACAGATGAATAATGGGCAGGGTATTTAAAAGTCTTGTGGAACATGGATAGTTTATCACTAGAAAAGATGACCTTACATTTGAAGGCTTGTTACATCCCTGCCTCTAATTTATCAAATACTGTCATTGCTTGCAATAAACATAGTGACTACACAAAATGTCCACACTGTTTTCTGAAATGTTCCCCAAGGGCTAGACTTTTGAAAAGCATAATTTTCTATCACCCAAAGCATTGGACATTTACTTTACATACAGGGTCTTTAAGACGCATTGTATATTGGATATAACAAGGGGAATTTGGCATCAGACACTTGCTACCATAATTCCTATACAATAAAGAATGTCTGCAAGGTCTGACTTGAAGTCAAGGATAGCAAACATGGGTAGCTGTCATCTTTTACAGGTGTAAAATAAGTAGATACGTTTATTTTTCCATATTTCTGAAATATGAATTTAGTATCATTAAGTCACGATGATTACACTGAGGCTGTGGTACCCAAAGAGAAATGAATGAGACAGTTATACCAGGAAGGGACATGTGCTGAAAATGAAATGGGATATATTCAACAGCCTGGCAGTCAACAGAACTCATAAAAATGACTTTGTCTTAAAACAAGTTTTTATAGTGTTATGACTTTATTAAAAATCCTAGTTTTTCACCCAAGAGAATCACTCTGCTGGAGTAACCAGGAGAAACAAAGCCAAGTGGATGACTTCTAAGAAAATGACTTTGGCACCCTAACTTACATATCCTATGCCATAAACGCTGTCACTTCATGTAAACTAACAAGAAATTTTGCTAGCTGGGATTCACTTTAACATGTCTCACTTTTACAGATTTAGACTAAAAGAAAAAAATCACAAGATATTAAAATGGAAACAGATTGCTGGATTCAACAGGAAGGATGATAGACATACCTAAATCTTTCCACCTCTGGGCTTGATGCTGTCTTCAAGTATAGTGCTGGTGGGAGATATGGTAGCTGAGTAGCAGGTTGTCTCTGTCAGAGTGGCCAGTATAAGTCCAGTGGTTGAAATCAAGAACAACGTTCCCCCCATTCACCCCATAAAAACAAGCTATCTACTCTGAGCCATGTGCTGTTTTGCTGCTGAGTTATGACAGTAAATAAGATTGAGCTCTTTTCATAGACTCTTCCATGTCTCAAAGTAACTACATGAATATGTGTTTATCTATTCAATAGGTACCAGGAAGGAAATGAAACAAAGACATTGCTGATGGGTGGCTGAAAGGGAGAATAGAAGCTGTCTGTCTGGGGCTGTCAGTGTAGCTCTCCATTGGTTTCCTTTTTATCTGATATGGTTACCTAGGAACTGAGATATGAATGGTGCCAAAAGTATTCACTTACTCTACATCTTCTTTTCAAAGTGTTTGGGCCCAGTGGAATAGGTGTTCTATTGCTGAGTCCCCTGATTCCTTCTGGGATCGGAAACCATGCAGGAGATGCCTATGTTTCTTTTTTCCTTCAGTGAATATATCCTATGCCCTCAGGAGACACCATAGCAAATTGAAAAGCTTGGGCTGAAAATTGGGTCTTAGTACTGACCGGAGACACATTGGTTATAGTTAAGGCATACATTGGGCTGGGCTTATTTCTTTGTAACTTGATAATACACTGTGTGCTCCATAAGAAAGGCCTGTGTCTGAATTGTTCCTTACTGTCTTTCTAGAATCCAGAATCCAGATCCTAACAAAGGTGAAGTCTCAATAAAATCTATTGTTGCTTCCTCATTAGCTGGGGAAGATTTCTTCTACTCCTAATATTGGACTAATTTAACATGATTTCTTCATGATAATAACATCATTTTCCATTTCGGCCATGTCTGACTCTACTATAGAGGATATATTTTTTTTTCTGGAACTCATTTTTCTTATCTGTAAAAAGATGTTTATCTTAGCAATTTATCAGGGATCTAGAATTATATATTTGTAAAGAAGTTTGCAAATAAAATTGTATTTCCAATACACTAGAAGGACTCTGTGGTGAATTTTAAAAATAAGCATGTAGTAGAATTCCTTCCTAAAGAAAAATGTATCATTTTCTGTACTATTTTTTTCCATGATGAGTCTTACTGCATGAGGATGGGCTAACTTTCTTCGAGGGAGGAATATCACAGTTTTGAAGAATCACTGTTGCTTGCTTTCACTGAATTGTCAGGGCCATCTCTCCATCCAAATAACAAGTAGAATGTTCCGGGATATGTAAGAACACAAAGCTGAAACTCTTCTAGAATGGCATTCTCTTTTGGAATTAGACTCACCTTGTTTCTTTTCTCTCTCTGTTTTCTCCCTTAATATCATGTCTCTATTCACTTGTATGATGCCTTTATGAGAAATAAGAAAAATTTTTGTTTTCCAAGATGTTGTTAAACTCAGGGAACACTGTTTATTAAATACTTAGAGAAGGGAGGAGATGTCAGGGGCAGTCCTGCTTATACACTGAAGGCCTAAAATCAGCCATAGGCCTAAAATCATCAATAGGCTTGTCATACATGTATACTAACACCAAGTCTTGGGTCTCTGTGAAAAAACATTGAAACAGATGGCTATAAGCTAATGTAAACAGGCAGCTTTTGTGGAAATTTAACAGCCTGAGTAGTCATAGACCTTGTAAATAGGTAGCCTTGGGAGACAATACCAACTTAGATAAGGACAAGTTAATCATAGGCAGAGTCATAGTGACCTGTCCCCTGAATCTTCACCCAGCTGATACCCTGTTCTGAAAGATATCTGTTCTCCCCCTGAACACCCACGCTCTGGTGTCATCCCCTTCCCCACATTCTGCCTTTTTTTGTGTGTTTATAACCCCTGTGTGGATAAGTAAAAATTACGATTTGGTTTAATAAAAAAGAAAAGAAAGAAAAAGAAAAAATACGACTTAAACATGAAATTACATGTCTTGACTTGGTAATTTTAGCTGCCAATGAAAGAATAATAATAGTGAGGTGGTTGTATCAATTATTTTTTACTCTTCTACAAATGATAGTAAAAAAGAACAATTAATTATGGCACATCTGTTTGTTACTAAAAAAAGGATGGAAGTAGGTAAATCAGTCTTCATGCAACAGTTCTGTGGTTTTGGGTTTGTGGGTTTGTCATAGTTAGATCCTTAGTTTTCTCCTTATGGTCAAAAGATGATCACTAAAGATCTCTAATTATTCTCAAAAGGAATATGCAGGGCAGAAAGAATGACAAAAGGTACTTATCCCCATATACTCTCTGTTCTCATTCTAGGAAATGGACCTGATAGGTTTCAGCATTACTGTGCTGCTATTAGATTAATGGAAAGATTTCATTGTGGAAGAAGGAGAGAGTCTCAGAAAACTAGAAAGCTAGTGAGATGTAGGAGGTCCAAAGATTTCTTGAAATTACAAAACTCAGGAAGCTAGGAAAGTTATAACTTCACAAGAGGTGCCAAGGTTATATAAATAGTAAACTGTTGCTGTATTAGGGGCTTTCTTTGTTAGAGCTATTTGTCAGTTGCAAATATCTGATGTAGGTATAAGTTTGTTCATCTATCTCCAGGAGAAGTTACACAACACAATTTGTGAACAAATACGTAACAACAGAACCAAAGGTGTTGTGGAAACTGGCTTTTTTTCTGAGTTTGAAGTATATGTAGGCATCATTTCAATAGCTACCTTTCTCTAATGTTCTATAAGATGGTAGACTTCTTTCCTGTAGAGGACACTATATTTTTGCTACTTTCAGTGATGAGGTACAGAACTGCAACCAAGGTTGAGAGGTATAGTGCTCTTGGAAAGTCTTCTATATGCTATGGAGTGCCATACTTTCTTTAGGAATTAGATCTGCTATAGTTCAATGAGGTTGTTTTCAAAATGGCTGGTGAACAAGAGACTATATTGTGATCCTTGAAAGCAGTGTGCATAGAGCAAGACTATAAACAGGTTGTGTTGTCCTTGCTGTATACTGTATAATTAGGCTAAACTGTCTGTTCAGAAAGGATTTTCTCATGCAATGGGAGTATAAAATAACATGAAGATATGTTTATACTTATTTGTCAAGGAAAGTAGAGATAAGAGGAGAGAGAGAGAGAGAGAGAGAGAGAGAGAGAGAGAGAGAGAG
>NW_021604618.1:13427341-13435946 GCF_004785775.1 Grammomys surdaster | reverse complement strand
GCTGGCTTCTGGTAAGTCACAAGGGAAAGAGTACAAACTAAATCTCTGTTAAGAGGTCTTTCTGGCATCCCAAAACATGGAGGTCAAGAGAAGAAGATTAAGACATCAAGGAGGAACAGAGCAAAGAAAAAGTGGTTGAAGGTATTCTTTAGGTCCAAACACAGAAGAAGAAAAACATTTATTATTCAACATGAAAATGGTAGCCCGAGTAATGACCCAGTCAGGGAATCATGATAATCAGGAACTATTCTGCTTCTATGTGTTTGAATTGGGAAGGATTTTTAAACAGGAAAACAGAGAGCTTCCCACAGATTGGCTCATGTAGTTGTGAGGCATGAAAGTAGATAGAATTCTTCTGAGTGCCATGCAATAAATATTATGATTACCCATACCTCCTTGAGATAAAGGCAGCAGAAACTGAGGCAGTATGAGAAAAAACAGTTCTTGATGCACAGGCTACTAGGAGCTATTAGAGAAACTCAGTCACTATTGGGTGAGGACCCCATAAATATTAGCAACTGGAAGACAAAAGACAAAGAGTGAACACTATTGAGGGAACTGGGCTTATAAGAAACAATGGTTGACTACTCAGAGAAGAGATGAGAAAAGTTGATTCAGCAGAGATATCAGGGCTTTGGTGTCTCTTTTTTCTCTATGGTGGGAGATGATGTTTATATATATCTAGATATTTCACATCTAGATGTATCTAATGGATAGATCTTTTAAAGACATATATATATATATATATATATATATGGCTTATTCTTTATTTTGATCATATTTTCTCTCCTACTTTTTGCCCTACACCTAGTCTTACCATTCCTTAACTCTGTAGCTTCAAAAAACAGTCCAATGAGAGATACTGTGCCTTCCATATAATCTGAGTATGGGACCATCCACTGAAATATGACTAACCTACTAGGGATCACACTCTCATAGAAATTTGACTCATCCTCCCTTACAGGCACATACCATCCGTAGCTTCATGGTAGGAGGTAGGGGCTTAGGAAATCTTTCTCATTCTGTCATTCTGCCTTTGCATTTCTGTGATATACATCATGACCAACCACAAACTGGGGAAAACAGAGTTTGATTGACTTGCACATCCTAACCAGAGTCCATCATAAAATGAAGTATCTTAGGGTTACTATTGCTTCAATGAAACACCATGACCAAAAGCAACTTGGGAGTTTATTTCACTCACAATTCCATTTAACAGTTCATCATCAAAAGCAATGAGGGCAAAGTCAAGCAGAGCAGGAACCTGGAGGCAGGAACCAAAGCAGAGGCTATGGAGGAATGTTGCTTACTTGCTTGTTCCCTATTGCTTGCTTAGCCTGTTTTGTTTTTATACCTCCCCAGATCACCTGCCCAGGGCGGCACCATCCTTAGATGTCTAGTCTCTCCCCTATCAATCATTAATCAAGAACCATTTATCAATACTGTCTACAGGAAATATGTTGGGATCATCTTCTCAATTGACATTCTGCTTCCCAGGTTACTCTAGCTTGTATCAAGCCATACACACACACACACACACACACACACACACACACACGCACCAAAAAACCCACAAAACCTACCAATCAACTAAATATCACCCTCAAACCCAACCTTTCAGAAAACATTTTCTGCTAAAACATTGACTACCTTGATCTTGTGAAGACAATCATAGCTGCTATGGATTCATGAGTGCAGAAGACATGTTTCTCTGTGGTTCTCCCCAGTTTGTAGCTCTTAGAGTGTTTCAGCCTTTTGTTCCACATGGTCCATGTACTGTGTAGAGTATATGGTATAAAAAGATGTGGTTTTTATGAGATAGGAGAGGCTCAGGCAGATTGGAATGATTTATAGCAATATGTAAATTGGATTTATAAAGTGTGAAAACATTCAGCAGAAGATGAACAAAAGGGAAAGATTACGGGAAATTTCCAAATCACTCAAAAAAAAAAAAAGTGGCAAGATTTGTGTAGTCAGAGTTATAAGGAAAACAACAGGGAGCCAAATGCTGGGTTACAGAGTTGTAGAGGGTGTTAAAATTCAAGCAACAATTGTGAAAGGGGTGAAAGAAGGAGTGAATGGTAGAGTCATACAGATTAAAAAGTTCACTAGCTCAAGGGAAGAATAATTATCTCCTCCCTAGAGTATTGTGTGGACATTTCGCAACTCTAAGAAAGTCTACTGGGGGTAGAAATATCCCAGAGCCTTTTCAAATCTAGATGTATATAATGGATAGGTCTTTCAGAGATTGCCCAAACCAGATAGCCATAGTGGGTAAGGTAGACAAGATTATATCCTAGTTTTGCCTTAATTCTGAGCTCGGTAGAGTGGTACAAAATGTCACCACCAAACCTTTAAGGAGTGGAAAAATGATGGTTAGAACCATGATGGTGCTCTAGGATTAGGACTCAGAATAGCTCATTAAAGATGACTGTGGACTACAGAGAGTTAATTAAAATAGTATTTCCTATCCATATCCGATCAAGATTGATTGATAGAACAACTGACAGAAGTTCTGCGATCTCTTTATGCTTTATTGACTTTTACTAATATGTTGTTTATAATGGTTCTAGCTACAGAATATTGAGACCATTTTCAAGGGCCAAAAGGTTATTGGATAAATAGACTTTTATAACAACTTCTCCAAAACTCAAGAAACAATGTTGAAAAGAGAGTGCAAAAAATAAAAATAAATAAACCAAGGAGAGGATAAAGTGTTGTGTAGTCATTTCTTTTGAATTGACTATTCCCTCCAGGAGGGAAGAGGGATGTTCATCAGAAGCAGGGAGTTCATAAAACTTTCAAGGCTCAAGAGTTCGTAAAGTTACAAGATTCACCATACTCCCCTGTGATGGTTTGTAAATTCTTGGTTCAGGGAGTTGCACTATTAGGAGGTATGGCCCTTTTGGAGTAGGTGTGTCACTGTGGTCATGGGCTTTAAGACCCTCATTCTAGTTGCCTGTAGGCCAGTTTTCTCCTAGCTGTCTTCAGAACAAGAGATGGAACTCTCAGCTCCTCCAGCCCCACATCTGTTGTGAAACTGCCATGATGATAATGAACTGAACCTCTGAACCTGTAAGCCAGCCCCAATTAAATGCCATCCTTATAAGAGTTGCCCTGGTCATGGTTTCTATTCACAGGAGTAAAACACTAACTAAGACACCCTACCAAAGGTTATATAAGCAGTGAATTAGTTACTAGTCTCATTGCTGCAACAAAATACTAAAAACAAAAACAAACAAACAAAAACAGACAAACAAAAATGTAAGAAAGAAAAGGTGTATTTTGGTGTTGGTTTATAGTTCAAGGGATGTAATCCATTATGGTAGGGAATGTATTTTGGCAGGAACTGGAAGCAGGTGATAATGTGGTAATGGCACCTATAGCCAGAAAACAGAGAGTGATAGATGTTCTGTTAGCTAGCTGTTTATTTTTTATGCAGTCTGAGATCCCACCCCATGTAATGATGCTGCCTAAATTTATGGTGGATCTTCTCATTTCAATGAATGTAATCTCGTAATCCTTTACAGTTTTGTTCAGAGGCTTGTTTTCATGATGATTCTGGATCTCATGAAGTTTTTCATCATGATTAACCATAGACTTTCAAGTTGAGCAGAGATCTTGACAGGTATAACTTTCATGAGTCAACACTCGTACTAGGACAAGTCTTTTCATGATACAACTGTAATTCAGTCACTCATGGTCCTACAAGTAATCCCAATCAATTCATTGATTCGCCAAGTTTACTAGGTTGGGATTGTTTTGTTTGTTTCATCTTGTTGGTCTTTCATCACTATTCTATCTGGAGTCAATAGGAATTTGCTAAGAGAACTTATACAACATATGCATATTATAACTAAAAATTAGTTCACAAGATTACTGTGAAAACTAATCCAGAAAAGCAATATGTATCCTTTTTAGTCTTCAGAGTTTTGTGGAATAAAGAAAGTTTAGAAATGTTTCTTAGTTTGGACAATTCACAAAGTCATATTTCCTAACTCAGGTTTGGAAAGTGTGAAATGTTTTCCTAGGAAATAAACAGTTTTATCTGACTCCTGCAGGATTGGTTAATTCTGGGAGAGAATGGAGGAAGGATCCAGAGGGTGAAAACCTTACAGAACAATGGAACTTGAGAGAACATGGCAGCAAAAAATTCTGCAAGGTGTGATAAGAACATAGAGAAATTTAAAACTGTGTAATGATAGAGGGATTGGGGAGTAAGGCTTAACTAGTTATGAAGGAAATTGTACACTATATGAAATGATAGATTGTACATTATATTCTGACAATAAATCCTATAATCCCTGATGTGCCAGTAAGATATGTAGGATTTTGAAATGTGTGTACTCATACGTAATGGCAGCTATCTGGAAATTCTCTATGATATTGCGAGAGTGAGCTCATGACCTCTACCCCTTCAGCGTTATTGGTATGTCTGTCTTAGAAAACTCACACCCTACAGGATGCTTGATGATGACAGCAGGGATAATGATAAACAGTAATGAAGACAACATGTACTGGGCACTTGTTGTACACAAAGTGGAGTCTCCAAAGTTTACATACAGGAAATCATTAGCTCTTTTAAAGGCTCTACGAAGCAAGTACTACTTTCTCTTTGGCAAATGGAACAAACCAAATCAAAGATAGGGTAGAGTATCTTGCCTATGCTCAGTGCATTATGTTTCAATCAGAAGACTGCTACACATGTTACTGTTTAAAAACTCTCTGAGGTGCTGGAAAGAGTTTTTAGTTGGCTTGGCTATTAAGAGCAGCTGATGCTCTTGCACAGGACCAAGATTTAATTCCTAGCATCCACATAATAGCTCACAACTCCCTGCAACTCCAGTGCCATGAAATCTGATATCTACTTCTCACTTTCATGGACACTAGGCACACACATGGTATGCACACCTATATGAAGGCACTAACACACACATATATTAACAAATAAACCTTTAAAATCCTTTGTGTCCTTCTCTCTCTCTCTCTCTCTCTCTCTCTCTCTCCCTCCCGCCTTCCCTCGCTCCCTCCCTCTTTCCCTCCCTTCTTCCCTCCCTCCCCCACCTCTGTGTGTGTGTATGTGTCTGTTTGTCTATGCATGTATGTACTGGTTGTATGACTAACTAATCAAGTAGTCCTAGGGGGACAGAAGTAAGAGTGGACTGATGTGCACTAAAGCTGCTTTGCTAGGAAGAACAGCCTGAAAGCAGGGTGCCTGGTTGAGAAAGATCAATATGTCAATGTGAATGTTTTATTAAAACCTTAGCCTTGGTTTCTGACCAAATAAAGTGTTTTGTTTAGAGCCTAATCAGAGCTATTGCTGCCACCCACATTCTGTGGTCGACAATAGACTCGAGTCAGTTCAGGTCATTGATTTCATCTCTCTTCCCCTTTTATTTCCCACCATGAATCTTACATTAAATGCCTGGAATATGATGCATCCTATAAGAGGCCTTGGGAATGGCAAGATGAATAAAATACAATCTTTGTCCTTGAGGAATCAGGCAGTCATGTTTGTTTTCTTGCCTGCTTCTAACATGCTGCATAGTTCTCTGTATTTTTATTGGGAAAAAAGGAAGGATATTGTCCATTAGATTTGGACTAGGCACCAGGGGACTAGCCTGGGATGATATAAGGCACATGAGTCCAGAAGTTAGAAGACTAAGCCTCTGGTGTGGATTCTGTATCTCTGAGGCCACAGAACTGACTGAAAGCTTCACATTAGACTGGGGGTTAGAGGGGGAGTGTGAGAAGAGCATCAGATCCCAAAGTGTGGATTCTATTATACTATCAATTGGCTGGTTGTTTGCCTCTGCCTCTAACCATCATGGAGAATGTCTCTGCAATGGGTTAACCCTGAGGAGAAGCTTTGCTTCTGATGCCTAGTTATGTTTTCCAATTATTACTGCCAAACTTCCAGAGGTCCAGGAAGGTTGTAGAATCAAGTAGAGAAATCAGGAGTTCTGCAATCACACTTCAGGGAAATATGAACACCTCCTAGGTGTGGGATCTGAGGGCCTGTGATAAAGGACACCCAACCCAAATAACCATGACCTAAACAAAACCAAAATGTCCTTATCACCGATGTGTTGTCTTAAACACTCATTGAAGATGGGTGTAGTAGCTCATTCAGAGATACTGAGGACACTGATATCATTTGTTTGTTATTCTACATTTCCAACATGGAGCTTCTGACTTATGGTTTAAATTGATTTTCCCAGCTGCAAACATCTCAAGTAAAATCCAAAATGGAGAGAAAGTGGAATAGGAAAGAATTTTCTCCCTCCATGTAAAAATGCTAACTGATTCATTAGGATTTCAGAGGGTGAGAGGACATATTCATATCAACACACTGAGCGTATTACACATATTCAAAGGATGAGGATAAGTATAACCATGACTGGGAAATGTCACATGGTAGGCATCACTTATCCATCACTCAGTTTTTCTGATTTTATATATGTTGGATGACATTTATGAACAAAGCCAATCAGTGTCAGATGACAAGTATAACCCCTGTTATTGCTACCCTCTCCCCTCCTGTGTTTTATGTCTACAGGTATGATGGCAAAGAGAACATTTAAAAAAATAACTTCTTAATGCATTACCTCTCAATGAAATCTATTTTGTAGTAATTTTCAAAGTAACCTTTATTATTGCTTGGAGAAGGGAAGTAAAGGTCAGTAGGGTCAGAAATTCTTCCTGTTAGGTATAGGCTAGGTGGGTAAAGCTAAGCTGTTAAAACAATGAAGAGCCCAAGCTACGAGACAATCCAGTGTTGGGCAACTTCAACTGGGAACAAGGTTCTGGCTGTCACTGATCACATTCATGCAAGGCCTTCCTGGATTCTGTAGAGGAAAGAGAGCTGGAGGGCAGACCTACAGTGTAGACTTCCATTTCCTAACCAGAAGATGGGATGCCATCCCCAAAGACCACATGCAGCTACCAGCTGGAAGACACTTTAGTTAAGCCACAGTTAGGAATTCAGAAAGATAGGATTCTATGAAAATCCTTCCTCTAAGCTCCTGGGAACAGACTAAATCACAAGAGTGAAAGGGGTAGGAGCCTCAGGGTTGAGCCCACTCCAAGTAGGGTTATTAACACAGCCACTGCTTGAAATATGTTTCCCTTATTAATTTGCACATTCATTCATTCTTTCAATGGCAATTATTAAACGACTACTAAATTTAAGATACTGGAAATGACAAATACATCCATAAAGGACAACAAGCATTATGATGGGGTCAAGATGAAAGTGCAATTTGGCAAAAAGTAGAAAAGGAGTGGAGAGATAGTGCAGTGGTTAAAAATGCATACTGTTCTTGCAGGTGCTCTGAGTTCAGTTCCCAGCACCCATGTTATGTGGCTAACCACTGCCAGTAACTCCAGCAGGATCTGCCTCTGGTCTCCTCAAGCAACTAGACTTATGTGCATTAAAACGAATTTGTAAAAAAGTCAAAAGAAATATAAAAAACAGGACAAAGAAATGCAGTCTCCCACCTCCCTGTACTATTTACTAATTTACTAATTGACTAGTACTCTCATGTAGTATCTATTAACAATATAAATAATATAAAATAATGTTTAATTATTAATTAATTCATCAATTAATATTAACTATATAATAATTATTAACTATATTATTAAGACAAGTAATATGACCACTAACTTTTTTCCAAATTTTTTTTATATTTTAGATCAAATGGATAGTCATCAGAGAAAATTTAGAAGTTATAGAAAAGCAAAGAGAGGAAAATGAATGTCCCCCACAATCCTTTACAGGAGAGAGAAGTTCTTCTCAAGTTGTAGCTTAGAACCATCTCCTGCAACTCTCAGCTTCCCCCTTTTCCTTGCAGCATGGGAATGGCACCAGAAAAATTCTCAGCAAAGTATGGGGAAGTTGGACAATCTTGTGTAGGGATGGGCTTTTCTCTGTATTTAGTAATTGCACACAGAGACAGCCTACAGTTAAGCTTAAAAGGTTTGAAAGGTAAATTACCTATACTTAAAGCACACAAATTTGGAGTCATGGAAATCAGCAGGAGATTGCACAGACTTTGGGTTTTAATCTGTAGACTGCTGGAGAATTTTGAACAGAGGATGCTGATGTGTATAGATAAGGTTAAGCTATCGCAAAGGTTTAAGAAAAACTAGGAGCCTTGGAGATGACTGAGGGAATAAAACATTTCTGCACAAGCATGAAGACCCATGTTAGAATCATGTTAGATCCATGTTAGGATTCTTCTGAAGGCTGTACTTAGATAGTACAAGCAACTCTATGTAGTTCCTGTGCTCCAATGGTCAGACAGGAAGTAGGGACAGGAGAATATAGCCTAGAGTATGCAATGGAAAAACAACAAAGAGAATCTGTCTCAAATAACATGGCGGGGGAGGACTGATAGGGGAGATTGTCTTCAGTCCTCCACATGGGTTCTATAGCATGACTTATGTGAAACTCCTTTCACCCAATGTGTGTGTATATGAACTGATGCAAGGAGGTACACACACACACAGACACACACAGACACACTCAGACACACACAGACACACACACACACACACAGAGAGAGAGAGAGAGAGAGAGAGAGAGAGAGAGAGAGAGAGA
>NW_021604618.1:13416013-13426941 GCF_004785775.1 Grammomys surdaster | reverse complement strand
AGAGGGAGAGGGAGAGGGAGAGAGACAGAGAGACAGAGAGACAGAGACAGAGAGACAGAGAGTCAGAGAGACAGAGAGACAGAGAGTAATAGATTGAATAACAGCTCTCTAAACATTTTCTAGCTCTCTAAACATTTCCTAATTGGATATTCCAGAACAGTGTGTAAATGCTACATAATGGAAAGAAAAGACTTAGTGGGTGTGATTAAGATGAGAAGATTATCCTGTTGAACAATAGACAGCCTTGAAAATCAATAAAAATCTCTCTCTCCCTCTCTCTCTCTGTGTGTGTGTGTGTCTGTGTGTCTGTGTGTACCTGCTTGCATCAGTTCATATACACATACATTGGGTGAATGGAGTTTCACATAAGTCAGATACAAATGTCCTTTCAGGAGAAAGCCCTATGAATGTAGAGGCCCTGTGAAAATGAAGACAGAGATTGGAATAAGCCAATGAATATTATCACCCACCAGCATTTCCACTGGAAAAGGCAAGGAGCTGATTACTTCTTGGAGCTTCAAGAGAAAGGACAGCCCTGGTGACCTTTTAATTTTAACACACTGACACTGTGACTTCTGGCCTCGGGAATTGTTAGATAATACATTACTGTTGTTTAAGCCATTCATTTTGCGGTATTGTGTGATTGCATAGACAGAAACTAACACAGATATGGTCCTGTTAAGCAAAGGGCTGTTGTGGCAAGTACATAAAGACATGAAATTGACTTTGGAATTGAGTAGTGGGTGGCAGCTGAAAGAATTCTCAGGGGCATGATGGTAACATCCCTACTAGCAAAACTGCAGAAATCAATGGCACTTATGAAGAGAAGAGAGAAAGAAGAATATGGCAGGGAAAAGCTGCCATGTACACACTCAGAGAGTTTACGTATCACCACAAAAGAATATTAATAGAAACATTAATGTCTACGATGCTTTTATGTATGGGTACTGGATGAAAACAAGGAGCAAATTATTGGGAAAGAGTGGAAAAGCAACCTTGTTGCATAGTAGCAGAAAATTTAGCATAACTGTGTCCTATAGTTATTGGAAATCTGATGAACTTGGATATTTACTTGAAAAGATCTCAAAGACACATTTGAATTTGTGATGTAATTTTTAAGGACACTTGTGCTATGATGAGAAGGAAGGGGAAAGTTGACAGAAAATTGCTAAGCAAAAATGAACCAGGACTGGAACACCCTGGAGGAAATTCCAAGAGTGTGGCTAGACAATTGTTTTGCTAGTATTAAAAAGAGCATCTTGGCGATGATTAAGAAAGACTTTTGTGATACTTCTTAAAAGTATGACTCTGTGTGGCTTGCACTATAGACACAAAAGGCTTTTAATAATACTATACCCACAAAAATACTACTGATATAGACAGAGAGACTGAGAGACAGAGAGAGACACAGAGATAGAGTCAGAGAGATAGAATGAGAGAAGACAATTGGACTTTTAGTTTTTGTTTTTTAATGAATACTTTCCTATAAAGAGTGAAAATTTTAAGACACACAGAAAAACTAGACCCAAAGCCTATACATCTTAAAGAACTTCTATAGAGTTGGAATGACCATTTTGAAGCTGTGGAGCTTCACCTTGGATATGACACTTACAGTATTTTTAAGGACTTATCTACCATTAGAAAATGAAACATCCGTGACAGAGTTGAAACCAGAAGAACAATTGTCTTTATAACCTCTCATGGCTCAAGTGTTTGTTATTCATTCCCTAATATCTACCCTTTCTTGTTCTCCTTTATATCTGTTGTACTGTAGCCACGGGTACACTTTATTTTTATACCTATATGTATATATTATAGGCTAGGATCTTCATATAAGGGAGAACACCCATTTCTTTTCTTTCTGAGATTGTGCAAATTCCCTTAATATTATAATTCTAAGTTCTTTCATTGTTTTCCCATAGATTTTTTGATGTCAATTTTCTTTAGAGCTGAATAGTATTTCATTTTATATACTTACAAAATGGTCATTATCCATTCATCCATTTATGGAAAACTACATTGGTTCCATTTCCTTGCTATAGTGAACAATAAATATGAGGTATAAATATATCTGTGGTTCGGTATAGAGTTCCCTGGGTATACGTCTAGGAGTGAAAAACCTTTATCATATGACACAAAATTTTTATAGCCAGGACACAAGCTGATAAAAGCACTTAGCTGAAAGATATAATGCCCTTATCTGAGGACAATATACATATCTTATGAAAAATGTCACCTTGAGAAAGTATCAAGACTGGTGAATAACAGGGTCTTCCAGTGTGGTGGTTACTATTGTCAATTTGAAGAGATCTGAACAGTGCTTCTCAGTGTGTGGATTGAGACCCTTTTGAGGGGGTTGAATGACACTTTCACAGGGGTCACTCAAAACCGTGGAAAACCACAAATATGTACATTATAATTCATAACAGTAGCAAAATTACAATTATGAAGTAGAAACAAAATTAATTTTATGATTAGGTGTCACCACAACATGAGAAACTGTGTTAAAGAGTCAAGTCACATCATTAGGAAGATTGAGCCTCCTCCTCTCTTGCTCTCTTGCCTCTAGCTTCTCTCTGTCTCCTAGCTTCTCCCCCATTCCCTTCCCCCTCTCTCCACATGGTCATGGCCGGCCTCCACTTCTCTCTTCTCTCTCTCCTCTTACTCCACCATCTTCTCCCATTTCTCTCCCCCCACCTTTGCCCTATCTCCTGAATAACCCCCACCTTGGAACCGTTAAAAAAAAAAAGGAAGATTGAGAACCACTGATCTAGAAACACTTAGGATGCCTGCCTGTGAGGGATAGTCTAGGTTAGGTTAGATGCTGGCACATCTGTGAGAGCTTTGGCACATCTGTGAAGGATTGTGTGGATTATATTAATCAAGATGGGAGGGTTTACCCTAAAAGCAGGTGCGTCATTCATTGGGTTGGGTTCCAGACTGCACACAAGGGAAGAAGCTAGCTGAGCATGAGCTTACACCATTCTTTCCTCTTTGACTGTGGATGAAGTATGACTAGTCTCTGTGCCATCCCCTGCTGTGATTGGCTGGCTGGACTTTGAAGCTCTGAGTCCAAATAAAATCTTCTCCCCTTAAACTGTCTTTGTCAGATATTTTGTCATTTTAACAAGGTAAGCAATTAATACTTGCAGTAAATTCAAAGACTAGAATCCAAGTTCCTGTATATCAACAACCTAAAACTCCATAAAGTTTTAGGTGTATGACTCTGCTTCAAAATATTTTCATGCTGGGCTGACCAATTCTCATATTACACTCATTTTCCCAAAGAGCTGCCTGCAGTACTCTTAGCTTAATTCAAATCCTAAACCTCATTTTACCGGAGACAAATAATTTCTTAGGTTTCTCCTGCTGTTACCTTTGAAGTAGGTAGTATTGATTGGGCTCTTTCAAATGCTAATTGAGCAATTCTAGGATGCAGATTCTCATTAGAAACCTTCATTTCTTTTACCTACTTCATTAATCACCTAGTATGTGTTATTATGTTTATGGTGGTGTATTTCAAAGTAAACTATGCTTAGAATATTAATTTTCAATTCCCACCTCTCTGATACTTTAGTTTTCCCACCCATAACTGATCAATGAGGTGCCTGCTTCATTATAGTCATTGTCAGTAGAACAGTGCCTGACACGTGTCTGGCAAAACCAGAGACAAGACTTTGTAAGTGGTTTATTAATGAAGTGCTCCCAAAGGAAAAGCATTTGAGGGAAGGAGAGAAACTGGACATGGGAGAGGAAGTAGGTAAACAAGGGGATGCCTTGGGAGGAGTTCCCCAGCAGGCATCTGCAGTGGAATTCTGTTGGAGTCCTCTGCACTCCATACTGTGTCTCTTTTCAACCTGCAGCAGAGCTGGGCCATCATAACTTGAGGGAGTCTAGTTCAGTTGACACTGGAAGAACACACTGACGTTTGCAGGAAGAACACATGGAAATGGCAAGCAGAATCTGAGACTGTTAAAGAAGTAGCTATTTGCTTATGGGAGTGTCAGAGTTTTTCCTGGCCCAGTGCTGTCTTAGACCTCATCTTCAATGACATAATCATGAAAATGAGAGTAATGCACTTAGGAAAATGCACATGAACCTGACAGTAATTTGAAGTCTGTTGAATCTAATGTTAATAACTCTGGTTGAAATTTAACACACATAGTGTGGTACCAGGGACTAGAAACTTATTGTGACTATGAAGTTTAGAAGAACATATTTTAGGTGATGTCAATTACAGAAAGTTGTCATGGTGGAGCCTGAATGAATACTTATGACCTTGCAAGAAGAGAAATATCAAAACAGATATGTGTATAGATTCCTTCTTCCTTTTTTCTTTTTTTGTCATTGAATTATGTGGTCCTTGGACTTCACCAGTAAGAAAATCATCACCAAAAGAAGCCCCTATGCCTGTGCCTCCAGAACTGTGCACCAAAATAAATACCCTTTCTTTACAATACAACTTGCCTCTGGTATTTGATTATATCAATGGAAAATGGGCTAATAAACTATTCTAAAGTACTGTTTAGTTTGTGTTGGGAACCATGTTACAAATCAGCTATGAAATTTGATTTGAGTTTTACACTTTAGTGAAGGATCAAGATCATAAATATTTAAGTCAAATTTAAACATCAGATGGGGCAACAATATATTCTAGAAAAGAGTGAGGGGAAACTAGATGACAGGGAAGGAGGATTTTTAGGATGGCTTTATTTGTTTTCCACTAACACAAACTTAATGGCTTACAAGACTTAACTCCCTGATTCAGTGAGCAAAGATACAGGCACCATTTGTCTGGCCCAGGGCTTCGGATCTTACAAAGTTATAGTCAAGGTATTGGGTAAATTGTAGTTCCAGTTCACGGCTCAGATGGAGATCAATCTAATTTTCTTCTGTGGTGCATGAAATTGAATCCAGATCTTTACACATGCTAATGCTTTTATGCCTTCACTTTTCTTGAGCTTTGAACTTATTCTATAGCCCAAGCTGCTCTTAGACTCAAGCTTCTCCTGCTTTACTCTTCATGGTCTTCATGGATTATAGGCATAAACCACTATACCTGGCCCTGGAAAACACACATCTAAGGTCATTCCAGTTGTTTTGTAGAACAAGGACATCTAGTTTCTTGCAGTTGTTGGTCAAAAGTCACCCTTATTTCCAAAGGTTACTTTTTGCTCCATGTCAGTGAGTGTTCTACCATGGACACTTATTTCTTCAAAGTCAGCAAAGGAGAACATCTTCAAAATGACTCTGATGCCAAGAGAGTCATAAATATAACATAATCATGGGGTGATCTCCCATAAGCTCTCCTACAATGTGTCTTGTCAATACTTTATGGTAAAGATTAAACAAAAGGACAAAAATGAAGTGGGTATTATGATCGCCACATTAGAGGTATCCATCACAGTGGTTCAAGAAGGTTACAAATACTGTTAATATCTAAACTATGACCTGAAAGAAGAAACTAAAAAGTTGGAAGATAGCTGAGAGAAGGTTGAGCAGTGTAAGTTTAAAGTCCTGGAGGGCAAACTTGGTCGGTGAGTCCTTGGTCAAGGATATCTTGAGCAGAAGGAAAAATTATGAGAAACGATCTTAGAGGAATACTGGAGAGCCAGACTATTTAGGGCTTTGTAGATTTGTCTGGGGATGTCAAGTTTTACTGAGTGAGATGGGACTACGGACGGGTTCTGAACTAAGAGCTAACATGATCTGATAAAATTTGTCTGCCTCTGGTATTAAAGAGAGAGAGAATTAGGACTCTATGTAGTAATAGACACATACACAGTGACTTCTTAGACTAGGATAGTAAAAGTATTACTTGTGTTTAGATGGTAGATATAGTCAGAGGGAACACTGATAAAATTTGCAGCATGGTTAGACATGAGGTAAAGAAAAAGAATAGAGCCAAAGATGACATCAGTGTCTTTGGCTGAAGCAAGTGAAGCAATGAAGTCAGTGTAACTGAGACCAGGATGATGGTGACAGGAATGATGTTAGGGGGCATTCATTGTACAAGGAAGTACAGAAGTTTGATTTTGGATATGTTATTTTGGTTTGCTTATGCATTAGGCAAGTGATAAATAAAACATTGAGTGTGTGAATCAGAGACACATTGGTGAGGTCAGAATGAACAGAACCCAGCAGTCATCAACACACACAATGATAGCATAAAACCATGAAATGTGATCAGTGACTTGATGGAGAAATGTAAGGACTCAGTCTCAAACTAGAAAGAATAACTCCCCCCTCTCCCAAATAGGAAATGACTTGTCTGTGTAACAGTGGGAAGAGACTAAGAGTGTATTCCAGGAAGTCTGGAGGTGTGGGGGGTCATGAAGGAGAGACACAAATCTACATTTTCAATAAGAAAGACAAGGAAGCAGGAGTGATTACTGATTTTAGCCACATGGAGGTTACCAATGACCTTGACAAGGGTTGTGTTCGGCACAAAAATGTGATGGTATAGGTTTATTGGAAAATGGAGGGGAGAAGTTGGAATAGAAAATGCACACAACTCTTTGGAGACATTATCCTGCAAACAGGAAGGAAGAATAGATGATGGTTGGAGAAGCCTAAGTCATAAGGTCATCGGGGCTGGCAAAGTATTTACTTTGCAACTGTGAAGACCAGAGCTCAGATCTCCAGCACTCACATAAAAAACTGTCATGATAGCAACTCCTTACAATCTGGGTGATGTGAAGGCAGTGACAGAGGGATCCTAAAGACTCACTGGCCAATCCTTGAGCTCCCAGGTTTAATAAGAGACTGTCTCAAAATACAAAGTAGAGAGGGATAGGGGAAGACGTGTGTGGTGTTAACCTCCAGCCTCCATCACCTGTGCACACACACTCACTGTGCACATACACAGGAACATGCACAGATAGAGGAGTCTAGGTCATGTTTGGATGCTGATGGGCATGGCTCACTAAAATAAGAGAAGCTGAAAATTCAGAGATGGAAGAGAACAAGTAAAGAGTTAGTATAGCAATGGGGCAGTGATGTTGCGTTTGCTTGAGGGGATAATCTAAGATTAAGGTAGGTTAGTCATGACTAGTGTGAAATGTACAGGCCAGAAACAGATCTCTCTGGTGGTTCAAGTTTGCTTTATCTAATTGAGATGAGTGAGAACCTCTGGGGTCAAATGCAAACAGCCTTGAGGGAGCTGTATGCTCTCTCCTCATGGAAGCTTCATCACAAGAAGCAAATGTCTGAATTACTGCGTGTCTCCATCTTCTCTCCCACAAGAATAGGTTTCATTATTTTGATTTCAAAATTAATTCCTTAAAAAAATTAAATTAGCTAGTCAATCAGTCAATTAATGCATGTGTGTACGTGCACATGCATGTGAACATGTGATTTCAGGAGCCGTGGGGGTTGGGGGGAATGTAGAGAGGTCAGATGACAACTTGTGGATATTAGGATTCTTAACTCAGGTCATCAGCCTTGACAGCAAGCACCTTTGCCTACTGACCAATGTTGCCAGCCTGGGAAGTTATCTCTAAGAAAGCAGCAAGTGTAAGCTGGAGAAAGTTGTGTATGCAGAACAGCCTCGCTTCAAGTGAAAATCGGAGCTGTCTCTAATAGCAGAAAAGTGGGGATTCCAAAGACTCTCTGGGATTAGACAAACAAATACTGCACTGTACACAATAGGTCCTTGAGTCAGAAGGGAGGGAGAAGGCAGAAGGCAGAGCAGTACCCCGGGATCAGGAGTCAAACAGCAATTAAGGGAACAAAGGTCAGCAGATAATAATTACAGGCGGTTAGGGAGGGAATTAGAGCTAGAGAGGTGCTAATTACGTGAGCCATTTAGACAAGGGTGGGGCTTTTCTGAGAACAACAAAATGAGGGTTGATTACCTGCTAAAAATAAAGGCAGGCCCTCTGAGCCAGGCTCAGAAATCTGGCTCTGCCCCAGTCCTGTGCAGCTTCAGTTACTCTGTGGAGCCTGTGGGAGTGGCCTGCCTCCAACTTCTTCCAAGTTTTCCTCGGGGATCTGAGTCTATGGATCACACCAGCTCCAGAGGGAGTGGCAGAGTGGAATAGAGTTTGAGGATGCAAAGTTACAATACAGACATCTAGCAAACCATGTAATCATTCTAGGAGCTGGGTGGGCCCTGTAGAAGGATGTTGACCAAACAGAGGGTGTGAAGTCCTATCTCCTATTCTTGGTTAGGTTGTCCACAAGGAGGCTGCAGAAGGAGAGGTACTTCTCTTAGATTTAAATGCAGTCAATTTCCAGACTATTTTAGCTTTGTAGCCAGTGCAGGAATGTTGGTCTAGCTTTCCCAGTGAATGACACAGTATCTTTATTTCTCTTGACGCTTTGTGAAATCACCATTCCCTACTGTGGGTTGTGGGAGTAATTGAAAGGTACAGCAGGGGCAGTAGAAGCAGGAATTGCATACTCAAAGCATTTCTGCTTGTCCAGCCAGCATCTCATTATACCAGTATCCATAAGATTTCATGGGACATTTGCACCCATTTTCTGAATATGAACAGTTTTTGTTGTGAAGCTTTTCCATTATGATGGATGACATAGTTTACCTGGGAGGCCTTGGTGTGTTTCTGTAGCTATGAGTACTTTTGTTGGATGTTTCTTTTGTATGTTTTTCTGTTGTTGAACGGCAAACTGATCCAAGACCTAAGGATTTCAAGCAGCAACGAGGTGATATTATCTGATGCTGCAGTCGTCTGAGGGTATGATACACTAGAATGAGGTGCTGTGCTCAAAGTGCAGATATATTTATATTTGGTGTTGGTTGGAGGTCTCACTTCCCCTTCAGGTAGCTCTTCAGTTGCACAACCTTATGATATAGAAGCTGACTTATTCTAGAAGGAACAATACAAAAGCCAAAGAAGGAAGCCCCTGTGTGGGTTCATTTGTGTGGTATCTAGTCTTGGATGTGACACATCACACACTGAAACCTTCCCAATATTAAATTCATTCTACATTTCATCCCTAACTTAAAAGGATGAGAATGCTATTGTTTTATGAATTTTTATTGAATTTGTTCTTTAAGCAATGTATAAGTCTTGATTAAATTTATTTATTGATTTATCAACCCCAAATATTTGTTTTGTCCCTACTATATGGTAGGCATGGTTTCTAAAGACCTGGTAAATGGTAAGTGAAGTCTGAGTGAGCTGCTCGTGACTCCCAGTGGCAGAGAGAATGAGAAGATTGTAGGAAGCTTAACATCATTGAGAATTTGATCAACAGTTGAATCAAGACACAGAGGTAAGTAAAATCCCTGTTTTTGAGAAATTGAATGTCTAGAGGAAGACATTATTTTAAGAGACTTTCATATAGAGATAATAATTCAATTTAGTAAACACATACACAGAGGGGGGAGAGAGGGAGGGAGGGAGGGAGGGTGGGAGGGAAAGACACACTTACTTCAGAAATATTCAAAGTATAGTATTATTTGTTTACCTGTGTTCAGTTAGCAAGCTATTATTTTATTGTATTTTTTGAGGGTAAGTGAGGGTGTTTCAAGTTGTATTTCTAAAAGGAGAGGCACACTGTGAATTTAGGAGTAGCTTTCCAGAGGGCAAGGGAGGTATGGCCTGAAAAGGTAGTAAGAGAAGAAATGTGAGCATCTAATATGAATTGAATATATGTTTCTTTCTTGGAAAACATTTAAATGAGAAAATGTGGATTTATAATTGAGCAATGTAGCACATAAACACTTAAGCATCTTGTCTTTGCCTTTGCCAGCTGGGCACATCTATAGCTGGAGTCAAAGCAGGATGCCAGGAGGCCCTTCCAAGAATAGAGACATGATTCCATGGTTTTGAAGAGAGGAAAGAATAGACTTTTAAAATAGTATAATTTACATACGATCAAATGCCCCAGCACTATGTGTACATACAAGCCCTTACTCAGTGTCATATATACTCTGCCACAATAACTTAAATGTGTTTGAGTCTGGATACAATTATATTGAAATTTGGAGCAAATGTGTCTATATATAATATTTGTTATAAGAAAATTCCTCTCTTAATCAATATCAGAACATTTTTAGGGCTTGGGTGGGAAGAGAGCTTGGCTTATACATGATGAACTTCCACTAAAGTCTTGCCATGTTTTTGTGAACTGCATATCAACAGCTCCATTTCCGGAAGTGAAAACCTAAACATATTTACCCTATATAATCTGTTCCAAAGTCATATTATTTTATGATTCTGTATGGTACATAGAACCAGGCTCTCTCTTTCTCAGCCTTAGTTGTAATTTACTAAAATTTAACGTATAGTCTATTGTAAAGACACCAACACTAGTTTCTTACATGTTTTGATTGAGAAACCTCATCTGTGGCCAGCACTGCCCCAGGTGCTAAAGAAGAAAGCAGAAAAGATCTTGGTGTCAGTTTGTAACTGTTAGGAACTCTCTAGAATGTGTCCAAATGAAATGAAATTCAAAAGTAAGTATTGTTCAACTTGTTAATCAAGCTTTGAATTAAATGAGGAAGTACAAATAGAATGAAATGTGTGAACAAGGCTTAGCAGCATGGAGAGGCTATTGAATTAGACATAGAAGTCAGAGAGTGAATGAGAGACAAGAAGAAAGAAATAGAAAGGCAGACAGAGACAAAGCAAGGAATGCTGATCCTGTAGATTGGCAGGGTCCATGTCTGTCCAGATGCAGAACAAATAATTCTTCTAATCAATACTCATGCCCCTGTCTTTGGAAGGTAGCAGGGTCTTTGATGTCATCAAATTTGAGGTACTTATAGAAAATTATCTTAGTTACTTTTCTGTTGCTGTGAAGGGAAAATATAGCCAAGACAACTTATAGAAGAAAGACTTTATTGGGGCTTACAGTTTCAGAGAGCTAAAGTCTATGACCATCATGGCAGGAAGTAAGGCAACAGGCTGCAGCCAGCAGGCAGCAGGCAGCAGGCAGCAGGCAGCAGGCAGCAGGCAGCA
>NW_021604618.1:13404131-13416003 GCF_004785775.1 Grammomys surdaster | reverse complement strand
GCAGGCAGCAGGCAGCAGGCAGCAGGCAGCAGGCAGCAGGCAGCAGGAAACAGGCAGCAGGAAACAGGAAGCAGGAAGCAGGAAGTAGTAGCTTCCTTATCTTCAAGTACATTCTTATCTTCAAGTAGAGGGCAGAGAAAACAAACTGGGAAATGGAGGGATTTTGAAAGCTCAAAGCCAGCCCCCCAGTGGTACACCACATGTCCTAATCTTTCCTCAACAGTTTCACTGAGGACCAAGTATTCAACTCTACAAGCAAGAGCCATTTTCATTCAACTATAACCCAAGTCTATCTAAGAAGTTATTAATTAATGAAAGCCATTCAGAAGTATGATGGAATAGGTCACAAGAGAAGAAAAGATTCACATTAGGATCAGGGATAGGTGATGGTAAGATAAAATTTCCTTTACAAAGTTCAAAGAATAGCTTGGGAGACTCCATGAGCTTTGATTAGAACCTGCATCTAAGGTGGTCTAATCTCCCATTTTCTAGGAAATGCTACTTCTTTTTTTTCTTTTTTTTAGGTCTCTCACAGTTTTGATAGAATGAAATCCCTCTCTCTCTCTCTCTCTCTCTCTCTCTCTCTCTCTCTCTCTCTTTTTCTCTGTCTTTTACACACACACACACACACACACACACACAAACACACAGCTTGCTTACTGAAATATTTTTGTTTCTGTTGGAAGCTTTGCAAAGGCGCTTTATGTCTGAATTTCTTATGTAGTTTAGAGAATGCAGAAGTTCATTGATAGGCAACTGTCTTCACTTGGGCCCATTTTAATTTTCAGGAACAGTCAATCCCTTCCTCTACAGAGCTTCTTAAGAAAGTGGTCCATGTCTCAAAATGAGAAGGGGAGTGAATCCAGTAGATGAGATTCCAGACGATCAGCAGATACATGGCCCAATGTGGTGAAGATGTACTTTTTGTTCAGTAAATATTTACAGGGACTTTTTATAACATATCTCATGGATTAGTCATACAACAATGAACAAGATAGTCTTTGCCCTTGCAGAACTTAGCTTGTGATGTGTAAAAAAAAAAAAAAAAGATATCTTGGGAAAGTATGCAACAAGGACCTCCAATCTAGGTTGTGGTTCTATTATTTAAGTTAATTTGACCTTCAATTCTTTATCTCCATGCCCCTTTGATGAAGATGAATAATAATATAAAAAAGCCTGAGCAGCCTTTCATGATGGCTGTTTGGTCTGTGTTGTTGGGCTTCTGTCCAAATATTGGCAAAGAATCAAGAAAGTACCTGCCACAGCCATCAAGCACTGCAGAAAAACGGTTCACTGGTGTTGTGTTTTTAAAGTATTTGATTATCAAATAGTTCCATAGCTGTCCTAGATAGCTTTCTAGTGCTGTGATGCAGACCATGACCAAAAGTAACTTGGTGGGAAGAAAGGCTTATTTCATCAAGCAGCTTACTGTTTCTGATGAAAGGAAGTCAATGCAAGGACCTAGAGGCAAGAACTGAATGCAGAGTCTTCTGCCTCAAGCTTTCCAGGAATTACTCAGTCTGTTTTCATGTACATTTCAGCCTTACCTACCCAGTGGAATCACTACCTACCCTAACCCTAACCCTAACCCTAACCCTAACCCTAACCCTAACCCTAACCCTAACCCTAACCCTAACCCTAACCCTAGTGGGTTAAGAAGTTGTGTTCTTCCACATCAGTCATTAATTTAAAAAAATGATGCACAGATTTGCCTACAAGCCAACCAGACAATCGTGATTCCTTAGCTGACTCTCCCACTTCCGAGAGTATTATAGATTGTGTCAGGTCGACCCAAAGTTATCATCATGTTTGCTGTTTAACAAGCAAAGAGGAAGAGATCTATAGGTTTATTGGTACATGACTTCTCCCCCGCCCACACACACACTAAATTATATACTCAAATCCTAAAATACAGCCCACTCGAAGTTGACCCTATTTGGGAAAGAAATTTTTGTATGTAAAATTAACTAGGAAGGGAAGGGGGATATGATTTGAAACGTAAATGAATAAAATGATTAGAAAAAAAGGTTAAAAAAGATTTTAAGATAAAATTTAAGGTGGGTTTTAAGTCCAATGACTGATGTCCTATAGGAGAAGGGAAAGGACCCTTTATGTGCATGTGGAAGTGCCATCCAAGAATGTCAACAGCTGTCTGTGATCAGCTGTCTGTGGTGGGATTTTCTTTCGTAAGTCCTGGAATCTAAAACAGGCAAGTCTAGGTGGATGAGTTTCCCTCCTCAGTACTAGCAGCTCTTAGACAAGGTTTGGACCTTAGATCCAAGGATCTTATCTTTTAGATATGCTAAAAAATAGGCCAAGCACAGATATTAGCAAATTCAGAGATAATACATCCAAATCAGCTTTTAGAAACATTAGGATATTTAGGATTCCAAAAAGAATTAAAATAATCATCATGACAAAATCATCTTCTTTGAATTTCTTATATGTATAATGTATTTATGAATGCCCTAATTTTAAGTTATTCTCTGCTTTCCCAATGATAAAATCAACATAAAAGTTGACATGAATAGATAAACATCTACATATGTAGATGAAATAATCAGATGAACGCATATGCTACCCAATTTCTGAAATAGTATACTTATATATTGTTAATTACATAAAATGCATCCACTTAAAATTATACCTGTTTTTATATATCATAAGACCTGTTTAATCTCTCCACAAAAGTTTTTGACTTCATCTTTTGATATCATTAGAAATATTTTTGAGTTAAGTAAGCTAACTTTTAAGTTTTAAAAACTCAAAAAATTTATTTCTAGAGCACATCATTAGCATTTCTAGATGAGTTGTTAGAAAGATAGTAATTGTTGAATCCATATTCAACACAATGACACCTAACTAGGCACTTTCTGAGCATACAAGGAGCCATTACTATAATATCTAGAACCTTGAATTTTTCATCATTTGCTTGGTTTTGTATCCTTTGGAAATGGAACCTTGTTATTTAGACCAGTTTGGCCTTGAGCTCTTGAGCACTTGATCTCCCAACTTCAGCTTCAACTGCTGGCATTATAGGCATACCTGACCACACCCAGATTGAGTTTTTCATAAAGAGAGAGAGAGAGCGAGAGAGAGAGAGAGAGAGAGAGAGAGAGAGAGAGAGAGAGAGAGAGATTCCCTAGTTTTAGCATTTATTGTCTTACATATTAAAAATTAAAAAATGTTTGCATATCTGAGTATTAGAATACATACTTGAAATCCCTTACCAATTTTAAACTTCAAAAGTAGGAGGGTCTTGAGTTCAAGGCCAGCTCAAGCTATATAAGACTACTTTGTGATAAAAAAAAAACTCTTGTTAACAGTATCTAAACTGAAATTATGGGCTTGTATTCATAATCTTTTTTCATAAACACAATAATTGGTAGATTTATGTTGATGTTTGTTGTCTGTTTTTAACTCAATTTCGCCAGATAACTTCCACAATAATCTTATGTTAGCAGTGATTGATATGGCTCTAGCTTATGTATCTCTCCCATAATGTACTTATTTTTTGCTGAGAATGAAAAATTTGAGAGAATATTCTATAATATAAAACATTTTGGCAGATCTCAACTACATAAGGACCCCCTCTATTCCAATCTATTTTGTGATGGTACTGGGTGTTTAACCAAGAGTTGTTTATATTCTAAGCATATGCTCGACCACTGACCTATATGCCCATAAGTACTCTAATGTTTTGGGTTTTTTTGTGGAAAGTCATGATCAAATGATTGAAATATAATTTAACTGAATAATACAGATAATCTGACTGTTTTTCTTTTTTTTGGATATTTTATTTACACTTCAGATGTTATCCCTTTACCCCATTTCCCACTCACCCAGGAACTTCCTATCCTAGCTGCTGTCCTCCTGCTTCTATGATGATGTGCCCCCACCCACAGCCCACTCATACCTTCCCACCCTCTAATTTCCCCACACTGATCATCCAGCCTTCATGGGACCAAGGATCTCCTCTCCCACCTATGCCTGACAAGACCATCCTCCCCTACATATACAGCTGGAGCCATGGTTCCCTTCCTATGTGCTCCCTATGTGCTGGTGTTTTAGACCCTGGGAGCTCTGGTTTCTTGGTATCATTGCTCTCTCCATGGGGCGGCAAACCCTTTCAGCTCCTTCAGTCTTCTCTCTAACTCCTCCATTGGGATCCCCTTGGTCAGTTCAATGGTTAGCTGTGAGCATCCGCCTCTGAATATGTCAGACTCTGGCAGACCTCTAAGGAGACAGCTATATCAGGCTCATGTCAGCATGCACTTTCTGACATCCACATCAGCGACTACCTTTGGTGACTTCACATGGGATGGATACCCAGGTGGAACAGTCTCCAGATGGCCCCTCCTTCAGTTTCTGTCCCACACTTTGTCTCCATATTTGCTCCCTTGAGGATTTTGCTACCCCTTCTAAGAAGAACCAAAGCACGCACACTTTGGTCTTCCTTCTTCATGAGCTTCATGTGGTCTGTGAGTTGCATTTTAGGTATTTTGAGCTTCTGGGCTAATATTGACTTATCAGTGAGTGAATACCATGTGTGTTCTTTTGTGATTAGTTTACCTCACTCAGGATGATATTTTCTAGTTCCATCCATTTGCCTAAAAATTTCTTTAATTCATTGTTTTTAATAGCTGAGTAATACTCCACTCTGTAAATGTACCACATTTTCTGTATCCATTCCTCTGTTGAAAGACATCTGGGTTCTTTCCAGCTCCTGGCTATTATAAATAAGGCTGCTATGAACATAGTGGAGCATATGTTTTTGTTGTATGTTGGAGCATCTTCTGGATATATGCTCAGGAGTGGTATAGCTGGGTCCTCAGGTAATACTATGTCCAATTTTCTGAGGAACTGCCAGACTGATTTCCAGACTGGTTGCACCAGCTTGCAATCCCACCAACAATAGAGGAGTGTTCCTGTTTCTCCACCTCCTCACCAGCATCTGCTATCACCTGAGTTTTTGATTTTAGCCATTTTGACTGGTGTGAGGTGGAATCTCAGGGTTGTTTTGATTTGCATTTCCCTGATGACTAAGGATGATGAACATTTCTTTAGATGCTTCTCGGCCATTTGAGTTTCCTCAGTTGAGAATTCTTTGTTTAGCTCTATACCCCATTTTTAATAGGGTTATTTGGTTGTCAGGAGTCTAATTTCTTGAGTTCTTTGTATATGTTGGATATTAGCCATCTATCGGATGTGGGATTGGTAAAGATCTTTTACCAATATGTTGGTTTTGTTCTATTGACAGTGTCCTTTTCCTTACAGAAACTTTGCAATTTTATGAGGTCCCATTTGTCAATTCTTTATCTTAGAGCATAAGCCATTGGTGTTCTGTTCAGGAACTTTTCCCCTGTGCCAAGGTATTCAAGGTTCTTCCCCACCTTCTCTTCTATTTGTTTCAGTGTATCTGGTTTTATGTGGAGGTCCTTTATCCACTTAGACTTGAGCTTTGTGCAAGGATATCAGAATGAATCAATTTGCATTCTTCTACATGTTGTTCTCCAGTTGAACTAGCACCATTTGTTGAAAGTGCTGTCCTTTTTCCACTGGACAGTTTTAGCTCCTTTGTCAAAGATTAAGTGATCATAGGTGTGTGGGCTCATTTCTGGGTCTTCAATTCTATTCCATTGATCTTCCCGCATTTCTCTGTACCAATACCATGCAGTTTTTATCACTATTGCTTTGTAATACAGCTTGAGGTCAGGGATGGTGATTCCCCCAGAGGTTCTGTTGTTGTTGAGAATAGTTTTCACTATCCTGGATTTTTGTTATTCCAAATGAATTTGAGAATTTCTCTTTCTAATTCTGTAAAGAATTGAGTTGGGATTTTAATGGGGATTGCATTGAATCTGTAGATTGCTTTTGGCAAGATGGCCATTTTTACTATATTAATCCTGCCAATCCATGAACATGGGACATCTTTCCATCTTCTGAGATCTTCTTCAATTTCTTTCTTCAGAGACTTGAAGTTCTTGTCATACAGTTCTTTCACTTGCTTGGTTAGATTCACACCAAGGTATTTTATATTATTTGTGACTATTGTGAAGGATGTCATTTCCCTAATTTCTTTCTCAGCCTGTTTATCTTTTGAGTAGAGGAAGGCTACTGATTTGTTTGAGTTAATTTTATAACCAGCCACTTTGCTGAAGTTGTTTATCAGGTTTAGGAGTTCTCTGGTGGAAGTTCTGGGGTACTTTAAGTGTACTATCATATCATCTGCAAATAGTGAGATTTTGACTTCTTCCTTTCCAATTTGTATCCCTTTGACCTCCTTGTGTTGCCTAATTCCTCTGGCTAGGACTTCGAGTACTATATTGAATAGGTAGGGGGATAGTGGGCAGCCTTGTGTAGTCCCTTATTTTAGTGGGATTGCTTCAAGTTTCTCTTCATTTAGTTTGATGTTGGCTGCTGGTTTGCTGTGTATTGCTTTTACTATTGTTTGGGTATGGGCCTTGAATTCCTGATCTTTCCAAGACTTTTACCATGAAGGGATGTTCAATTTAGTCAAATGCTTTCTCAGCACCTAGTGAGATGATCATGTGGGGTTTTTCTTTGAGTTTGTTTATATAGTGGATTACATTGATGGATTTCCATATATTGAACCATCCCTAAATTCCTGGGATAAAGCCTACTTGATCATGATGGATGATTGTTTTGATGTGTACTTGGATTCAGTTTGTGAGGATTTTATTGAGTATTTTTGCATTGATATTCATAAGGTAGATTGGTCTGAAGTTCTCTTTCTTTGTTGGATCTTTATGAGGTTTGGGTATGAGTATGATTGTAGTGTTCCTTTTGTTTCTATTTTGTGGAATATTTTGAAGAGAATTGGTATTAGGTCTTCCTTCAAGGTCTGATATAATTCTGCACTAAAACAATCTGGTCCTGGGCTTTTGTTGGTGGGGAGACTTTTAACGACTGCTGCTATTTCCTTAGGGGTTATGGAACTGTTTAGATGGTTTATTTGCTCCTGATTTAACTTTGGTACTTGGTATCTGTCTAGGAAATTGTCCATTTCATTCAGATTTTTCAGTTTTGTTGAGTATAGGCCTTTATAGTAGGATCTAATGATTTTTTTTTAAATTTCCTTAGTTTCTGTTGTTATGTCTCCCTTTTTCAGTTCTGCTTTTAATAATTTGGATACTGTCTCTGTGCCCTTTGGTTAATCTGGCTAAGGGTTTATCTATCTTGTTCATTTTCTCAAAGAACCAGCTACTGATTTTGTTTATACTTTGTACAGTTCCCTTTGTTTCTACTTGGTTGATTTCAGCCCTGAATTTGATTATTTCCTGCCTTCTACTTCTCTTGTGTGTATTTGCTTCTTTTTTGTTCTAGAGCTTTCAGGTGTGTTGTCAAGTTGCTAGTGTATGCTCTCTCCAGTTTCTTTTTGTAGACACTTAGAGCTATGCAATTTCCCCTTAGCACTGTTTTCATTGTGCCCCATAAGTTTTGGTATGATGAGCCTTCTTTTTCATTAAATTCTAAGGAGTCTTTTAATTTCTTTATTTCTTCCTTGTAGAGCGTTGCTCAGTTTCCACGTGTATGTGGCTTTCCATTGTTTTTGTTATTATTAAAGACCAGCCTTAGTGTTTGGTGATCTGATAGGATGCAAGGGATTATTGCAATCTTTTTGTATTTGTTGAGCCCTGCTTTGTGACCAATTATATGGTCTAGTTTGGAGAAGGTACCATGAGGTGCTGTGAAAAAAATACATTCTTTTGTTTTAGGATGAGATGTTCTATAGAGATCTGTTAAATCCATTTGGTTCATAACTTCTGTTAATTTCACTGTGTCTGTGTTTAGTTTCTGTTTCCATGATCTGTCCATTGCTGATAGTAGGGTGTTGAAATCCCCCACTATTATTGTGTGAGGTGCAATGTGTGCTTTGAGTTTTAGTAAAGTTTCTTTTATGAATGTGGGTGCTCTTGCATTTTGAACATAGATGTTCAGAATTGAGAGTTCATCTTGGTAGATTTTTCCTTTGATGAGTATGAAGTGTCCTTCCTTATCTTTTTTGATAAGTTTTGGATGAAAGTCGATTTTATTCGATATTAGAATGGCTACTCCAGCTTGTTTCTTGGGACCATTTGCTTGGAAAATTGTTTTCCATTCTTTTACTCTGAGGTAGTGTCTGTGTTTGTCACTGAGGTGCATTTCCTATATGCAGCAAAATTTTGGGTCCTGTTTACGTATTTAGTCTGTTAGCCTACATCTTTTTATTGAAGAATTGAGTCCATTGATGTTAAGAGATATTAAGGAAAAGTGATTGTTTCTTCCTGTTATTTTTGTTACTAGAAGCAGAATTATGTTTGTATAGCTATCTTCTTTTGGGTTTGTTGGAAGATTACTTTCTTGCTTTTTCTAGGTTGTAGTTTCCCTCCTTGTGTTGGAGTTTTCCATCTATTATCATTTGTAGGGCTGGATTTGTGGGAAGATATTGTGTAAATTTGGTTTTGTCATGGAATATATTGGTTTCTCTATCTACAGTGATTGAGAGTTTTGCTGGGTATAGTAATTTGGGCTGGCATTTGTGTTCTCTTAGGGTCTGTATGATATCAGTCCAGGATCTTCTGAGTTTTACAGTCTCTGGTGAGAAGTCTGGTGTAATTCTTATAGGTCTGCCTTTATATATTACTTGACCTTTTTCCATTACTGCTTTTCGTATTTTCCTTTGTTTTATATATTTGATGTTTTGATTATTATGTGACAGGAGGTATTTCTTTTCTGGTCTAGTGTATTTGGATTTCTGTAGGTTTTTTGTATGTTCATGAGCATCTCTTTCTTCAGATTAAGAAATTTTTCCTCTATAATTTTGTTGAAGATAATTTACTGGCCCTTTAAGTTGGGAATCTTCACTCTCATCTATACCTGTCACCCTTAGGTTTGGTCTTCTCATTGTTTCCTGGATTTCCCGCATATTTTGGGTTAGGAGCTTTTTGCATTTTCCATTTTCTTTGACAGTTGTGTCAATGTTTTCCATGGTATCTTCTGCACCTGAGATTCTCTCTTCTATCTCTTGTATTCTGTTGGTGATGCTTTTGTCTATGACTCCTGATCTCTTTCCTAGGTTTTCTATCTCCAGGGTAGTCTTCCTTTGAGATTTCTTTATTGTTTCTACTTCCATTTTTAGATCCTGGATGGTTTTGTTTTATTCCTTCACCTGTTCGGATGTGTTTTCTGGCAATACTTTAAGGGATTTTTGTGTTTCCTTTTTAAGGGCTTCTACCTGTTTACCTGTGCTCTCCTATATTTTTTTAAGGGAGTTGTTTATGTCCTTGTTAAAGTCCTCTATCATCATCATGAAAAGTGATTTTAAATCTGAATCATGCTTTTCCTGTGTGATGGGGTGTCCAGGACTTGCTATGATGGGAGAACTGGGTTCTGATGATGCCAGATAACATTGGTTTCTGTTGCTTATGTTCTTGTGCTTGCCTTTCAACATCTGGTTATCTCTAGTGCTACCTGCACTCACTGTCTCTGACTGGAGCCTGTCTTTCCAGTTCTCTTGCTTGTGTCAGAACTCCTCAGAGTCCAGTTGTCTCTGTGATCCTGTGATCCTGAGCTCCTGGGTGGAAGATCTCCTGTGACTCAGGCTACCTCTGGGATCCTGAAATCCTGCTGTTCTGAGTACAGTGGTTCCTCTGCTGCTCTGAGTTCAGTGGTTCCACCACTGCTCTGTTGCTCTAAGAAGGTTCATGTCTTCATGGGAGCAGACTCATGGGAGTTGTCTGCCCCAGCCAAAAGGACCAAGTGAGGGGCAGAAGGGGAGTGGTACTCTGGAGGGGTTGGGTTTGGGTGGGTTTCAGTTCTCTGATTGTTTTTCTTATCTGGAGTTTCAAATGTCTTGTCTTATCTTGATTTTATTCAAAAGCCACAACGACACAATATGGCGTGTTCATTGAGAATTTAGACATTCAATAAGACTGGGTCCTGGTAATCTTTGAAATTATAAAGTCTTTTGAGTCTTTGTGTGGAGAGTCTGTATTGGTTCAGGTGCAATGGTAAATGGGAATGAAAAGGCCTACAGAGAAAAGCTGGAGAGAGAGGCTGACCAGCAAAGCCATGAAGAGGGGAGGGAGCAGATCATGCCAATCCCAGGAGCCACAGCACTAGATTCTCTGTGGTCTCCATGGACCACAGTCACACTTTAGGTTTCTTTTTAGGGTTTATGGAATTCACAGTTCTCTCCTCACAGTATACCATTAAGTTAGCATGAGTCCAAATCTAACACCTTCCAGTATGGTTGTCTTCAGCTAAATTTTCTTTCCTTCCAAGGTCTCACTTTCTCTAGCTGATAAACGGAGACACTGGCACTCTTCACTGGAAGCATTATGATTAAATAACTAGGGTGCATGGGAGTGTTTTAAAAATTTTAGATTTCCCAGAAAAATACTTCTGAGTAATACAGTTACTCTGATTATCAGGAATAAATAATGGAATGTTCCTCACATGCCTGCAAAGCAAGCTTATGAAACAACAGTGCTGTTCTTTTAAGTGCCAGATCATGAACTAATACGTTTAGCCTCTGTCAGTCTTCAAATATCACTTTACCTAGTGATCTAAGATTGAAGTCCACCACAATCCAAGTTTGTAGACTCAACAGAATTCCAGCAAGTATTCCCTCCAGAACTGTTTCCTTAAAACACATACACACACACATTTATAATTAGATATATTTTGTTGTACACATATAATATTACCTTTAAGAGAAAGAGCTAGGGATGGAGAGAATAAACATAATTTCAGGATTTGGCTACACTGGTGGGCCTTGTGTAATAATTTCATTTTATTCATTGTTGCTAATTTCTTGATAGTAACACTATGGATTTCTCTTATGGAACAACCAGTACTATGTTCTCAGTCAATGTTCTTTTGTGATAATAGCTCTATCCTATGGATTCTGACATCAGACATATTCCCAGGGCATCTCACTTTTACAATCACAGTCTATTTCAGCATGAGTATGTGAATAAGGATGGGACATTTACATTCAATAAGAGCCAAGGGCAGCACTTCTGCTTGAGCATAGGTGCAGGGATGTAGTCTTTATTGAGTGTGGAAATGGGAGAACTAGAGGCTCATTGTTACCACCCGTCTTCCACATGCTAACCCCAAATCCTGACCCTGGAGGCTTGAGACGAAGCAACAAAGAAGGGTTCAGTGGAGAAATGTGCAATGGAAAGCGAGTGCCTACCACACAGCTGAGTTTCTAGAATCATGTTCTTTCTAAAGTCATCACTTGCCATGAAGTTTTCAGGAATGTGAATCAATATATTTTATATTTTCTTCTTTAGTTTTGGTCTCAAAACACTTTAATAAAACTAAAAATTCTGCTTGATAAGTATAATTGTGGAGGCCTTTGTGAAAGAATGATTCTGTAATACAAGAGTAATTCTAAAACTGGTGGTCTTTGGATCCTTAGCAAAGAAAATAGATTGGAGCATATCCTCAAGTCAGTAAGAAAGACTCATTGTTATTGTTTTGTTGTCTTTGTTGTTAGTGTTTTCTCTCCTCTTAGAACAAGACCTGGAGCTAGTGAGAACAGATGCCCCCTCCTTGCTCTAATAATGGCCCAACAGGAAGTTGGAATCTATCCCAGACTCAACTGATAAAGGAGTTCAGCAGAGGGGAGGGACATGTACAGATGGCATCTTCTTTCCTTATTAAGGTTACAACTCATGGCCAGAAAATCCTATCTAGCTTAGGGATTTTTCCCTAGTGAGTCTGTATTTGTCAACATTCCTGAAAAAGTCATGACTCTGATTACAGATAAGTAAGTGTACAGGAATGTGGTCAAAGCACAAGAAGACCATAAATGTCTTTCTTTCTTTCTTTCTTTCTTTCTTTCTTTCTTTCTTTC
>NW_021604618.1:13384955-13404031 GCF_004785775.1 Grammomys surdaster | reverse complement strand
TCTGTCTTTCTTGCTTTCTTTCTTTCTTTCTTTCTTTCTTTCTTTCTTTCTTTCTTTCTTTCTTTCTTTTTTTAGAAAATGGTGTTATCTCTAGATAACTCCAGAATTCCTGTCACCTTTTTGGCCTGCATCCATGCTTCACACCAAAGTCTTACAATGCTGGGGATGATGCATCCATCTAAATAATCAAGACATTTAAATCTCTTGCAGATGTCATATGCTACTTACTAGTTGTAAATGGGTTGAAAGTGTTGTCTCTTGACCACTACACTCAAAATAACCAGAATCACAGGTAGTAAAGGGTTATGATCTAAATTTTATGAATGGAAGGCATATTTTCTTGTGATTTGGAGTTCAAACCAGACTTGCTGGGGAAATAAAACAAAAGAAAACCCCCTGATCACTTTGAGCTCTGAAATCACACACACACAAGCAACACTAAATGGACTCTGAAAGTTGTATTTACATATGTAAATCTTTATATGCTTAATGATAACAATAATTAAAAGAAGATATCAATTCAAGAAGGAGAAAGTGAGTGAGGGACACAGGAGAGGCTTGAGGGAGGGGACATGAGTGGATCTGGAGGGACAAAAGGGAAAGAGAAAATAATATAATTATATTTTAATTAAAAATGTAAATGAGAAAAGAATAATTTTTAAAAACTTTGATTGTCTACTAATTGTTATGCCAATTTTATATTAAAGCCTAGTAATGAAAGAGAAACTCCAGGGACCTGTTCCTACTAACAGGACAGCAAGCACAGTATCCTCTGGCAGCATTTTGGAGAACATGTGGCTAATCATTCGATGTAGTGGCTAAGAAAGACTTCCTTAAAGAAATGAGGCAAAGCATATAGAAAAGATGATGAAGTGGACAGAGAGAATCCTGAAACACAAGGATCACACAGAGACTCAAGTCTGAGAAGCTACAAGCATTTCATGAGAGCCAAATTAAAACCTAAAAGAGTAAGGGGTTGATAAAATACACGCAGGTCAAGCTTCGAAGAATCTTGAGAACTGTGTAGACAAGTGGATATCTACCTTGAGGGTAGTCAACATTTAAATGGAAAGGTGGCCCCTTTATGTTAGAGTTTTCATTTTTACATCAGAAGGCATCCAAGGTTTATGGGATTCCTTCAGTTACCCAGACTAGGTCTCATTTATAAGAGTGTAGGAGTGTATTGGCATCTGCCCATCTGTCCTGTTGCTTCCCACTTTCACCACGGTGCTCAGTGAAAAACATCCTTCTAGATCTCCAGGTCACTGTTGAATATCCTCAGACCTGAGATTATCTCAGATCTGAGATACTGAGATCTTAAGAAACACCATTCCAGAGACAGATAAGGACTAGGGGACTTCCAAGAAGTGCTGTATTCGAGCTCACAGATTTGTTTCATCACTGGAGAGCCAACCACGAAAATACTCCCATGGAAAGCCCTTCTGGTAGTTGTCACTATATTTGAATTGGACCTTATATGGGAGAGGAATCCACAAAATACTTGTAGTTTTTTAGTTAATCTCCAAAACTGACATCAGAGCTAGTCTTCCTTTCACACGTGACAGATGAAGAAATTGTTGCTCTGGGTGGCTTGCCCAGACTTACAGAGCCCATTTGTAATGAAGGTTGATCCAGAATTTGATATAATTCCTAGCAATAAGGTGAATATACTATGAATGAAATGGTGGGGATGGTCTGTACCTTGAAAGGTAAATATTCATTTAATTTGTGACATATTTATTCATTCAAAAACGTAATGTTTTCTATGTGATAATGACTAATGATTAAGTCATTTTTTTGTTAATTTAGTAGGCACAATTTAACATTAACAGAAATTTTTAGCTTTCTCAGGAATTTCTTTCTTTAAGAAATGGTTTGTTACTTGTTTTATTATGGTGTATATATGCCTCCTAAGGTATGGGCTTACTGTTTTCCCCACAAATCCACTGAACTCAGAGTCTGCATGTTGTCCATCAGTGCCCTCTGGCCTTAGAGATTTAGTTGAAAATTCCACATGATCCAAGGCTAGAGTATGTCTAAGAATTTACAGAAGCAGTTACCAGAGACAACTGTCCTCTCCCACTTTGAAATAATAGTCCTTAAAGAAGTATAATACTGGAAAATTATCCTATGGGGCAGGGAAGGGTGGTTGGTCAAATATCTTATTAAAAATAAAAGATAGTAACACAGAATACAATGAAATTTAGAAGTTAGGAGGTAAAGATAGAAAGAGCCCTGGTAAGTGGCAAGGGAATGCGTGGGTCTGGAAACAATCTGGGATTATTTAGCTTTAAGTTTGCTTGATTTTCTGTCTTGCTTAAGGTCTACACAATTACAAACTGTGAAAATTATTAGGAAAAAAATGGTCCTGAGATTATCGAGGGGGAGTTACAGTGAGGATGTGAGTATTAGCTGCATTGAGATCTTGGGTTGCATCATAGCACATCTGGGCGTATCCACAAGGTAGTACACTACCTCTCCTCAGGGTTTGCAGTGCTGTTGCCTGACTTTTCCCAGGGAAATGTAAACAAATGTCTGCTCACCTCAGGTTGGTTTCAGGAAGAGACCAGTCTAGTTGGTGAATCGATGAGTTTATTTGGGTTATTTATAGGACTATGGGTGATAAATCACCAAAGGCAGATAAATCACCAAAAGGCCATGCCAGCATCGGGAATAACTTGTGAACACTGTATGCCTGGAACTCCCTGTCCAACTTGCTGACTACTCCATAGAAAAGTCTTTTTCCTAGTAATTATTCACATTTACATAACTTTTGGAAGGAGACTTATAAGTCTTGTAACCTTCTAAGTGTCCTAAGTCTTGTATGTTTTCTGAACTTTCTTAATCTCTTTCCAGGAGGAAATGTGTGTGCATGCATGTGTGTGTGTGTGTGTGTGTGTGTGTGTGTCTGTGTGTTTGTGTTTGTGTGTATGTGTGTGTGTGTGTGTAAACTGCTAAAGACCAATCTCAGGCGTCCTTGCTCAGAAGACACCCACTCTTTGTTTCTTTCTTTATTGATTGATTCATAGGGTATCTCATTAGCTTGAGATCACCAAGTAGATAAAGCTGGATGGCCTCTGAGCACCAGACTTGCACCTGTTTCCACTTCCCCAATTCCGGGGTTAGACGTGCATGCCAGCATGCTCATCTTATTTTACCTGAGCACTGGGGCTCGAACTCAAGTCCTCAGGCTTGTATGGCAAACATTTGTATCAACTGAGCTATCTTGTTAGCCCTGGAATGTTTCAATTCGAAGGAAATAGCGACACAATAAACGCTTAGTTTCTGACTTAGACAAAGCTGCTTTGGGGGAGATTTTGTCATTCACCCTTAGACAGGGAGACATGATTCAGCCTCAAGCCACTAACAAGTAACAAGCTCATAGACAAAGGGTGGCCTGGGTTCTGGGAATTGTGATAATGAGGCTGCTAAGGGCCTCTGGGCCGAGTCAGCTGCTAAGGACACAGGCCCTGGCCAGCTCCTACCTCGTGTGGGCTTTGACTGGAAACTGTAGAAGCTCATTAGGGACGAATGGTTTTAAAAATAGTACCATCTTCTCTAATCAGGCAGTGGGCTAGCACTCAGACCCTCTCAATAGGACATGTGGGCTGAGAGGGGAAGGCTGGGCAGGCATTGAAGGGCATGGTAAGACAGCTGTAGCCAGCTGCCACCAGCTCTAATTCTGGTCATACCATCACCCACCTCCAAGGGCACAGTTTTTGAAGGGCTAATTAGACACCCCCATAGTACTACAGTGGATTCCTTGGGAAACACTGCCAAACACTGCCTGAAGCAGCTTTCCAGAAAGAGGAGACATTAGGCTTGGGCTTGGGTTCGGGCAAGGCAAGTCTAGTTGGAAGTAAGAGTAGAGAACATCGTCTCACCCACACAAGCCCAGCCTTGCCAATAGTTCCTGGCTTGTGCTTCTGGGAGTTCTGATGGGAATGCTGAGAATGGGTGAGAGGAAGGCTCAGACTTCCTCCCCACACAGACACTGCTTATTGGAAGGATGTTGGCGCAAACCACACTGGTTGCTGTTCCATGCTTCCCCTCAGCTCAATTAAGGCAGCAATCGGTATTTCTTAATTGCGGCTCTCGTTCCATCTCCTGCCCCTCCCCCTCTCTTTGTCCACTGCAGTGTAGTACCAGGAGACTAATTTGTCCATTGGGAATGCCCAGAAGGGAAAAGGAAGTGACTCAAGGAGGCTGAAAAACCTTACCACCCAGAAGAGTCTTGAAGAAATAGTTGAGACGTCAGAACTCTGTCTGGTCAACCTCATACCCAAATCTGAGGCCACCCTCCAGCATCCAGAGTAACAGATGGCCCAGCACTTTGATTTATCTTTACCTGGCTTCTCTTCTCTGTATCTGACTTTCTAGTTCCCTAGTTTTTACTGATAACTGTCTTACTTTAATCCTAGTATCTTATATGAGGGACTTCATGAGATGAGTCAGGCATAAATATTAAAAGGAAAATTGAAATTATTTTTGTGGAAAGAAAAACAAAAACACAAGTAATGTGACAATAAGGTACTGTGCGTGTCTGCTTGTGTGTACATGTGTGTTTGTGATATGTTTGTGTGTATCTGTATCATCTACAAACTCTAAAGAGGTTGACTTGAATCTTTCAAATTGAACTTGTATGGTCTTTGAGCAGATACTAAGGAAATTACTTTGACATGAAACAAATTCCAGAAGTTTAGTGGTTAATTCCAACTGAGGGACTCAGGGAGTTTGAAGCAGCTCAGTGGATGGTCTGGGGTTCTCAGATTAAGACTTCCTAACAACCATGTTCCATTCTTTCTTCTTTCTTCACTCTCTTCTCCCTATGTCCTTTTTCCATTTTCCTCTTCCTTGCCTGCATGTCTCTTACTTTCTTATATGTTTATTGAATATTCAATTTAAAGTTCTATATCAAATGATAATACCACAACAAATCTGATATAAATCTTTATTAGAAGCTTCATAGTGTAATTCCTAGAGGTCAGGTACATTCAAACATGACCATCTGACCATTGTAAATGATGTGTGTGTGTGTGTGTGTGTGTGAGTTTGTGCGTGTATCTGTGTTTGACTTGATAGAGTCAAAGCCCTGTGGGATTTATTTTTCTCTTTTCCATTGTCTTGCCTGTTTCTATGTCACTTGCTGTGTTCAATTCCTAGTGACTCTATTTTAATATTCAATATACTACGATTCAATATACTCCCTTTCCTGAATGACATTGTAAACATAGAAACTCTTTGTTTTAAGGCAAGTACCTTTTTGAAGCCCCTGAAATCAGTAATATGTTCAACTTACTTCTTGGATATATACAGTTGGTTCAGACACTCCTAATTGGTGGTTAAGCTGGCAGTCCTCGTGTGTCTGTGCGGTGTGGATAGAGTGTGAGAATGAATGGTCTGACTCTGAAGTGCAGGCTGAAATGGTTAATTCCAATTAATGCTTTCTCTGAACATAACTTTGGATCCTGTCTCTTTTATTCATCATCTCTGGCAAAAGCCCAATTGACTATGTAAGTAACAAGAAAGGTCATAGTGCCACAGTCTGAAAATTCAGTCGGGCGACTACCCCCTCCATATACTAACTGGGCATTGTGTAAGAGTAGTCAGTGGCTCCTTGCAGCTGTTGAACATTAAGTTAACTGATTCTGAAAAAGGAAAGGCTGAAAAAATGGAATAGTATTATATCTTATTCAACCATTGGACCATGATGTCTAATAGAAAGACATGTAAACGACAAATATACCCTAGTATGTAATCTAAGATTTTCTAATAGTGGACATATTTTAGTAAGTAAAATGGAAGAAGTGTTAGTAATTTTAATAGAATATTTTACTAAATTCAATGTAACAAATGTCATTTCAATGTAAACCTAGGTAAAAATAATGGACACACACACATACAAACACACATCTGTGTATTGAGTGTGCGAGTGTGTGATGTGTTAAGGACTTCGCATCTAGCTTCTGTGGGTGTTTGACAGTGATTGGATCATGAGGCTTCTGGCTTCATTGGTAGAAGAGTTCACTGATGGATTCATAATCTGATGACATTATTGGGATTGGTGGAAATTTAGTAGAAGGCTGGAGGAATTAGGCATCTGATGGCTATTCTTCCTGTCTGGTTTGTCTTACTCTGCTTCCTGGCCTCCATGCCTCTTTGTGGTGATCTTTGTTTCACTATACACAAGTGTGGCCATCTTGTAAGACAGCACAGATCTGAAGAGTTGGGAAAAAATTTGTTACCACCAAAGCCAAGTGGCAGGAAATAGCAGTACTAAGTTTTCCTCTTAACACACACACACACACACACACACACACACACACACACACCATTTGTACAAAGTACACTTTATTCATGTAACAAATTAGAAACTGTGTATTTTGTCGCTGTCTTGTGCGTGAGACATGAAGTTCAATGAAATGAGGTCACTTGCATTACAAATGACCATGACAAGTCACAGAATCGAGGCCTGACTCTTTCAGCATTATTTGATTTCAAATCCCCATACTCCCCCCCTACCTCAGCCAACATTCTGTAAGATTCATACACTTGGCAGCAACACAAATTGGACATGGTATTTCTTTTTCTTTTTGGGGGGGATAGGTGGGAATGAGTAGTACCCGGAAGAACTGGGAAGTGAATGTGATCAGGATCCATTATGAGAAATTTTCAAATAATCAATAAAAATATTATGTTTGGGGAAAAATCCTGTACACACTACAATAGAAAGGTTTAGGGTCAAAGACATTGGAAGAGTGTGTTGAACAACATCTCAATTTTGGAGATTTACTAATACATTGTCATTTAAACTCTCAGAACAGTTCTGCAGTTAAACATGCAGCTTGTTTGTCCCTGGAATATTTATTAAGTTCTAAGGAAGCAGAGTTTCCTGTATCTGATTGTGAGATACACAGTGCCAGTGGGATTCTGCTTTGTGAATCAAGTCTCCCAGTGATATAAGAGGACAGTTCACAAATAATGACAGGATTTTTGAATGTCAGGCTCAGACATTCAAAGAAGGCATTGTCTGGTGGCTCCAGACTAGCAATAACATTGTTCCCACTTGGCCTCTGTAGTGTCAGATTAAAATCAGAGTGACCTGCAAGGCTCATCTCATGCACTCTGAATGCACACAAGATTCCAGATAACTACTGCTGCCTGTACTTCCCACAATGATGGTTTATGTTCACAATGCTATCTAAGCACCTATGAGAGTTTAGGGCAACCTTTGAACCAAAGCAGAAAGATTCACATTCACACAGTGTAGTTTCAGCATAAGGAAAATGTGATCATATTTTTATTTTTTGAGGATTATGGGCATGTATACAAGAAAACTAGCACTTCCTAAACATGGCTAAAAGACTTCACAGCTCAACAATAGGCAAGAGCTAACATCATCACCATCAATATTTTAAGATGTCAAAATGGAGCCACAGAGAGGGTAAGTAGCATATCAGAAGTCACTCAGATAGAAACTAACATTCCTCTCCTTCAAGTCAGCGGACCACTGAGCCTGAATGTTCAGCAGTCACCATTTGATCATGAGTGGATAAATCTAGAGCTTTCCACTTTAGAACCCAATTGGACAAGGGTGCTAGGTAAGTTTGTTTACATATGTGCACAGAGACAGAGAAAAATGTAAAAGACAGAGTACAGATGAAGATACGTTAGAGATTAGGAGGGAAGCAGTAATGGAGCTTACTTTCATGTAGAACTTCATTAAAAGAGTTCATACGCACCATCACGGCTGATGATCAGAATAATGTTTGAGTTATGTGCTGATATTGATAATGGTGGCCAGGTGGGAGGGGACGCTACCTATTTGATGTCAATTTTCTACCCTTTCTAGCATTTTAACTATTGCTTTCAGAAATCACCCTCATGTCTCTTCTAGTTTCTCCTCTTTGCCTTAACTCTTCTGGACACATTTTTTTCTCTCTTCTTGTGATAACTGGTATCAAACTTAGGGCATTGCACATTTGAGACAAGCACTCTATCATTGAACTAACAGCCCAGCCTAGACACACTTTACAAGCTTCTGTGTTCCGTGTCCCTCTTTTATATCCTATGGAACATTCTGCAAGTTCTAAGTCCAGACACCACCCAGGCTGCACTCCACACGTTTCTATGGTCCCAGTGAGACTGACCAATGTTGTGTGGCAAGAAGCCAACACTCTTATTTCCTGAGGTTGGATGGCTGGGAGGCCTCTTCCTGGTGTCTCGGCCCGTTTCCCAGCACACAGCTGCTGTGCTAGAGGCTGGGTAAGTGTTTCAGCATTTGACTGGGAAACCACACAAGTGAGGGTTGGAGGATGGAAAGGCTCCTCCTAAGTCGGTGTCAGGAAAGAAGGATGCAAACCATGGCAACAAGGAGCCTGGTTAGAATTTGTCAGGATGGTGCCTGGAGTGTCCTATCCAGGTAACAGCAGAAGACCTTAAAGTCTAGCTGACTACCTGTATAGAAAATCCATTTGAGGGCAGGGTATTTGCGTTAAGAAGATTTTTTGAATTTTCTAGCTTCTTTGCTCTGGCATCACACAGAGAAAGTTCTCCTTTTTTTTTTCTTCTTTGCTTCTTCCTAGTACAACCAACAGCTGTACAAATTAGTTACACTTTTTGGATTTTTTCTCACACAAGATGCACATCAGAATTCAACTGTAGGCTCTACAGAATGTCCAAGTGGTCCCAGGCCCTCTGAAAAAACTTTCATTTGGGCAACTACAGGATGCAGAACCAAGGACTTCCCTTTAACATCTCACAGTTTAAAGAAGAAACTTCACAAAATGACTCCCAAAATGAAATGGCGGGGGGGGGGGATATAGTGAACTTAATGCTGTGAACAAGATTGATTCTTTCATTGAAACATGATGATAATGACATTAGCTATAATTTATTAAATGATATTTACCAATCAATTACCACATCAATTATCAATTTACATCATTAATTCAATAAAGATTACATTGTCCCCCCTCTCTGCATGTGCACGTGTGTGTGTGCTTGTGTGTTGCTGAGGATTGAACATAGGGCCTCATATGTGGTAAGTAAGTGCTAGTTCACTAAGCCGGACACCCAAATTATATTATCTTATTTAATTCCCATAATAACTTTTAATAAGATAAATTCATTGATTCGTTCAACAAACATTTATTGAGCACCTACTATGCTAGGTACTTTTCAGTATGCAGGTAACATAAGAGTGGACATACAGGATATACATTCTAATAGGTATGAACAGAAATCATGTATGTGAAAAATTATCATATTCTAGATGTTGACAAGAGCAAAATGCAAATTTAAGCAAGGTAAAGAGTGCATAGAATAATGCATGAACGATTGGAGTTGTCTTAGGGTTTCAGAGATAACAAAACATGACCAAAAGCAGCTTGGGGTAGAAAGGGTGTATTTCATCTTATAGCTTGTAGACCATCATTCAGGGAAGTCAGGGAAGGAACTCGAGACAGAAACCCGAAGGCAGCAACTGACACAGTGGCCATGGAGAAGTGCTGCTCACTGTCTTGCTCTCTATGGTTTTCTCAGTCTTTTCTCTTATAGCACCACTCTCAGTGAGCTGGACCCTCTAATATAAATCATCAATCAAGAAAATACCCACTAGACTTGCCCACAGGCCAATCCCATGGGGTTATTTTCTTAATTGACATTTTGTCTTCCCAAATGACTCTAGTTCCTATCAAGTTGACATAAATCTAGTAAGCACAGGGGACCTGTTCACAAATTCTTTTCCTGAGTCAGTGATTTCAAGTTATTCTCTGCTTTCTCCTGTCAGATTCAGGATATTGGATATAAGTTGAGGTCCTTGATCTACTTGGAGTTGAGTTTATTCTAGGGTGAGAGAAAAGCATCTAGTTTTATTCTTTTACATGGACCTATTCAATTTGATCTGCACCACCTATTGATGATGCTTTGACTTCTTTAGCATGTATTTTTGACCTCTTTGTCAAAAACCAGGTGTTTGTAGGAACACTGTGTTATATACAGGTCTTCAATTCTTTTGATTAACATGCCTGTTTTGTGCTAATACTATGCTGTTTTTATTCTAATATAGTTTAAAACAGGAATGGTTGATATATTTGCCAGTTCTTTTATTTTTCAGGATTCTTTTAGCTATCTTGGTTTGTGCACTTGTGTGCTTGTGTGTGTGTGTGTATGTGCATGTGTGTGTGTGTGTGTATACATGTATGTATGTGTGTTTATATATGAAGTTTAAATTTTTTCAATTTTTTGAATAATTATATTGGAATTTTGATGGAAATTGTGTTGAATCTATAGATTGCTTTTGGTAGAATGGCCATTTTCACACTCTTAACCTTACTAATTCATGAGCAAGATAGGTCTTTACATGTCCTGATGTCATCTTCAATTTCTTTCTTCAGTGTTCTAGTTTTTATTATACAAGTCTTTAACTTCTCTTGATGAATTCTAAGATATATCACTTGCTTATTTTTAAGGCTATGGTAAATGACATTGTTTTCCTTATTTACTTTTAAGAATAGTTGGCACATAAAATCTGTCATTTGTATGTAGGAAGACTAGTGATTTTTGTGAGTTAATTTTGTATGCCACTACCATGCTGAATGTATTAATCTGTTTCCTGCTAGAGTTTTTAGGGCTTTTGATTTATAAAATTATATTATCTAAAAGTAAGGCTATTTTGACTCATTCTTTCTTATTTGTATTCCCTTGATCATCTTTACTTATTTATGCTGATACAAATTCAAGCACTACGTTGAGCAGGGATGGAGAGAGTGGACATCTTTGCTTTTTTTTTAGACTTTAGTAGTAGGTAGTGCTTGAGTTTCTCTGTTTAGAACCTCTTCTGCCAATTTGTTATCAATTACCTTGGTTATGTTGAGATATATTTATCATATTCCTTGTCTTCCCAAAACTTTTATCATAAAGAGATGTTGAATTTTATCAAAGGCCTTTCCTACATCTAATGAGATGATCATATGGATTCTGAGCTTTAGTTATGTATGTGGTGGATTATGTTTATTGATTTATATATATTGAACTATTTCTGTGTGTCTGGGATCAAGCTGACTTGATCATTGTGTGTAATCTTGTCCATATGTTCTTGAATTCAGTTTACAAGTGTTAAATTAAATCTTTTGAATCTATGTCCATAAGAGATATTGGTCACAAGTTTTCATTTTGGGTTGAGTTTTTGGCTGCTTTTGGTATTATGATTAAACTTGTTTCATAAACAGAATTTAGAAATGTTCTCCGGTTTCTATTTTGTGGAATAACTTAAAGGAGTATTGTTGTTAAGTTTCTGGGCATCTAACAGAGTTTCCTCACTGAATCTATATGAGCCACAGTAATGACCTGCCTGACAGGACAGACACACATAGGAAGTCACAGAGATTGTTTAGCATGTGCAACAATTGCACAAGGTCAAGCCAGACAAGAACCCAGCATGGAGGAAGGAAGGTGGACATGAAGTCCCATTCTCTAGCTCAAGAATATTGGCATTTGATTTCTGCTGAGAGAGGAAAATCAGTTTTCTTCAAAGGAGTGACACCTTGGCACTATATTCTATTATGCCCATAAGTAATTGCTTAACACAGACTACAGTTAATGTATTTTGTTTTTTAAGAAATAGGCAGGCAGGCAGGCAGGCAGGCAGGCAGGCATACAGTCAGATAAAATATGAAGTTAAGGAGTAAGAAGGTGAGGAAGGATGTTGAGAATCTAGAAGCAGTTGGAGGAGGAGGATAAATATAATCAAAATAAACTGTATGAAATTCTCAAAGAATAAATAAAAAAACAGTATTTTATTTTTAAATTGTTTTATTTATTTATATTCCAAATGTTTCCCCCTTCCAGGTTCCCCCTCAACAATTCTTCACCCCATTCCCTATCCCCTTTGCCTCTGAGAGGGTGCTCCCACTATCACCCACCCATTCCCCTCACACACCCATGCCCCTCATCCACTCACCCCCACCTCAACCCTCCACCCCACCTCTCCAAGCCCCTCACATCCCCTTTCCCTGGGCCATGAAGTCTCTACAGGATTAGGTGCATCCTCTCCCACTGAGGCCAGACAAGGCAGTCTTCTGCTACTTATGTGCTGGGGGGCCTTTGACCAGTCCGTGTATGCTCTTTGGTTGAGGGCTTATTTTCTGAGAGCTCCTAGGGGTTTGTGTTAGTTGATACTGTTGTTCTTCCTATGGCACTACAATCTACTTCAGCTCCTTCAATCTTTCCCCTAACTTCCATAGGGATCCCTGGTCTCAGTCTAATGGTTGGCTGTGCGTATCTGCATCTGTCTCATCAGCTGCTGGTAGAGCCTCTCAGAGGACAGCTGTGCTAGGCTCCTGTCTGCAAGCACAAAATGACATCAGTAATAGTGTCAGAGTTTGATCTCCAGCCATGAGATGGATCCCAAATATGGTCACTGGATGGCCTTTCCTTCAATCTCTGCTCCAAAAATATTATTTTAAAGAGGAGTACAGAGAATGTTATTCTGATTTTAACTAAAAGACCAAGAAACAAGACTATAGGGAATGCTAGTGGTGAGGAAAGAAACATCATTTCATTGTGGTTGGTAAGGACTACCATTCCCTCACAAAGAGATTTCTGATCAGAATCTTAAGGGAGTAAGTCATCTAGATGTAAAGCACTCCAGTCAGGAGAATAAAAGCAAAGACACTGAGGTGAGAGTTTGTTTGTGCTGGAAGAGCAGCAAAGAGGCAAGTGACTAGTATAGTAAGGCAAACTTCTTTAAGGAGGCCAGAGGGTCAGAGAATGAGGGAAGACAACAAGATCAGTAGAAGGGTAAAGAGAATAAAGCAGGTTATGCAAGTGAATGAGGCAGAGATTCAGGGAGGACTGTGATTGAAGGAATGACTTGGGTTGATGACATCCTGAATGTGGAAGTTAGTGTTAATGGGCCCAGAACCAATATAACTCATATTCACATGCACATCTAACATACAGATCTTGGCTTGGGTAGGTTGGCTTTGAGGACCATTTTTTTCTTACAAGACAACAGGCTTTTTAGAGAGAGAGAGAAGTTGTTAGGATCAAGAAAAAAAATCAAGATTAGCTTGAAATAATTTGTGCGGAAATAAGTCAAAATAGTGTAAAGACTATAAAGGGCACAGAGGTCAGTGTGAAGCTCATATCTAAGACAGTATAAAGAGCAAGATAAATATGATGGAATCAAGTTAAATCCACACCATAAAATATTAAGATATAATTATGTAATTGAATAAATAGTTGGGGGAGAATGAGTGGCCCTTCATTCCAGATGAACTCAAATTGGTAAATATAGAATAAGGGGTGAGAGAGATGGCTCAGTGGATAAAGTGTTTTCTGTCTGAGCAGACAGACCTGAGTTCCGATCCTCAGACGCAGTGGCAGGCAACTGCTACTCCAGCCTGAAGGGCAGGGACTTGAGGGTCACTCACCAGTCAGTCTAGCCAAAATGATGAGGTCCGGATTCAGTGAGAGAATGTCTCAAAAATAAGGTAGAGAAAAATAAAGGAAAACAGCTGACTCTGACATCTCCTCTTCACTCATACCTGCATGGCTTATAACACACACACACGCATGCGCACACACACACACACACACACACACACACCACAAACATACACTACTGAAACAATGTAGAATGAAATACAAAGTCAGTCTTGGAAAATGACTAGGAAAGAAACTGCTACAGCTTCAAAGCATATCCTTCAAAATACTGGCCTGTTACAGCAGAAAACCTGATGAGCTGACAGAAGTGTAGGATGTGTCACATCAACAGCAACATATGTCAGCAATAGGTACCCTGTACATGGCTTCTTGAGAACATTAAATGTATTGCTTCTGCAGTATACTTACTAAAACAACTTAACCTGGAATTGAGGAGATAAAGTATTCAATTTGATGAAGTACTTGCTACAATGCATGGATCCCGAAAACACATATGAAAGTCAGGGTTTGGGGTGATATGTGTATGCAATCCTAGTGCAGAGATATGGCTTTCCCTGAAGCTTACTGATCAGCTAGTCTAGCTGAGTTGGTAAAATTCAAGACTAGTGAGAGGCCATCACAAAAAATAAAATGACAAAGGAAGACCCATATATGTACACACATGTACATGCACACAAATACACTCATACACAAAAATGTGTATAAAGATGCTACATAGATACCATCAACAGAAATACATAACCTCAGTCACAGGAAAGTCACACCATGCTGTTAGGAATTTTATAATAAAATTGACAAATATTCTTCAGAACGTTTCTCAAAAGATTAGAGACCAAAACAAACAGCAAACAAAAACAAACAAACAAACAAACAAACAACCCTACCACAAACTAGAAGAAACAAGAGAAGCAACAGCTTAGTACAGTGTGACATCCTGAGTTTTATCCAGAAACAGAACTGTACACACCACGCATTAGAGGAACAGCAAATATCAAGCAGAAGCTGTGGCCAGTGGCATGCTACATGTATGTCTGTTCTGGCTGTATAGATCAAACCAAAGTTATGGGGACACTGGGCAAAGGGCATATGGGAACTCACTGTAGAGTCTGTGGAACTTTTTAAAAAGTCTTTGTCATAAAGTAAAAAAAGTTAAATCATTGAAGGACAAACTCTAAGGCAAACCACATGTCCCTGTATTGATAAATAGACCACACATGGAAAGATGGAAGTCAGGTAAGCAGTTAAGAGATTTTCATAGAAGAGAAGCCAGCAGAGAGTGGAGATGGTTTGGCCCAGGGCATAGAAGAGGTAGGGGCGGGGAGAGGGAGAAGTGGTTGGATTCTGGAAAGCTTTGACAATAGACCTATCAATATTTGCTGGTAGAATGATTTGAGAGGAAAAATAAGACTTTTATTGTGTCTAATCCAAGCAACTGTGCTTTTGACTGAATGTATTTGTAAAGCACTTTACACCTGTTATTCCTAACACTCGAAGTTCTATAATGGAGCCTGTTTTAGCTAGCAGCAGTAATAATACTTTCCAAGTATTTATACTGGGCACTCTGTATGGAATGTCCCATCTGCTCTTCCTGCATTTGGTAGGCATTCTTGTTACACCTATTTAACAGATAAGAAATGGAGGCAGAGGCTAAGCAGCTTTACTAAGTGCCAGCATGTAAGTAATAGATTTTTGTATGGAAATATATAGAGCCTGACACTGGGACCCACACAGTTAACTCGTGCACTCTGCTGCCTAATTTTACAGTTGAGGAAATCGACATTTAGGAGGTTGGATAATCTGCCACGACTCACACTGTTCCAATGTTGCAAAGCCAGGTTTCGGTGCCAGCTCTGATTCCAAAGTCCAAGCTCTTCACCATTCTGCTCTGCTGCTGGAACGGGAATATTAGAATGGAGGGTGTTAGATGCATCCATGGCAAAGCCTGCATGAAGCTGAGAGCTGTTGGTGAAACACTACTTAGGGGTAAATACAGTGTTATCGAAATATGTATGTATGTAGGGCAGGGACTTGATTGGCGTTCTCATTCAGTGTTTGTATACTGACTAAGGCTGTTCCATGGCCCTGAACAATGAGGAGGGGATGCTATTATCAGGCTCAAGGCAGTAACATAGCTCCATATGCTGGAACCACATGTACCCAGAAATCCTGCTATGCCCATCAGCCTCTCTGGTTAGCAGCCAGCTGGAGAGGAGAGAAAAATCATGTACTCATTTTAATGGGCTAAAAGGTCCTTGTTTTTACCTTTCTACCTTATTAAAGGCATTGTTCACATACTTTTGTTTACCAATCATAGCGAACTATCTTCAGTCTGAAAAATAGCTTTCTTACGATAAATAAGAAGACACCCCCAAATAACTCGCCCTGAGCATTATGGAAATAATTTGCCCTTGGTGCTAAGCCAGACTTGTTTATTAGTTGCTAAATTATTTTATGTCACTTCTAGTCTGTTTTATAATGAGCATATGATTTGTATACGTATCTAAATTATTGCTGAGGTGTCAATTACTTGAAAGAAAATTCATTTACAAACTCTAAAATAAGACTCTCCAGATATAAGCATCAATTCTATCGCTTTCTCTCTGTGTCATCTTGAGCATAGTACCTACTTAAATCAGAGTCATAATCTGTAAAAGGGGTTAGTATATACATTCCCCATGAATATCTCACTGGGATCAAGGAAGACACTATACGTAGAGAATTTAGTAATAACTTTTGTTTTGTGAGGATAAAGAGACTAGACTTTTGAATGAGGTCATTTCTACTCTCTCTTGTTATACTTTCTGGGGACTGAACTCATATAGTCAGTCAACAAGAATACTCTTGGGAAAAGAGAGCTTCATCAATTGGGGGTCTGAAGGAGGTGGTGGGAAGTTTCTTCAGAAAAAGTGATCATTTTGGTTTTTATGGTTTGATTCATAGCAAATCAGTTCAACAAAGACTGGTGATTTTTGTTTTTCCATTCTCAAGGGGATGCAGGTTGAGAGTCTCCAGTAAATTGGACCTTCAAAGGTAAATGTAAATTCTAGTGTTAATTTATTTAGAGTAAATTATTCAAAGAGTCATATGTCAGCAAACCTCATTTTGTGGCACTATATTAATGTCTTCCTTAAATACAGCTCGCCTTTCTAAAAGCTGTTTTATGGGTCCAGGAAATCTGTCTATTACAAAGAAGTGCTTATTGTAAAGGATGTTTTAGTTCTTGGGTTCAATTAGGGAGAAAGCCAGGGTCAATGGGAGCCCAATGTGTGAACAACTTTAATAGCTGAGATGTGGTAGGGAAGTGGGAAGCCCACTAAAGCACACGAGGTTTCTACCTTGCAGGAAGTGACTTGAAGAAAGATAAATGAGTCTTATTCACATTTCCTTAGCCTTCAGGGATCTTAGTGACAGTGTCTCACCAGTCCGCTGAAGTGAAAAAGAGGGAAAGTTCAGAATGGAGTCTTCCAGGTCCTAGAGCCTTCTCTGTAGTTCTCACAAGTCTGGAGTTTCCTCCTTGCTGAATGTGAGAGAGCAATATATATCTTCCCTATACAACAGTGTATGATTTACACCAAACAAAGGGCCATGAAAGAATTGGAAAGACTCAAAGACTAAATACAGCGTAGTGTATGATTCCATTATATTTATGATCATCCACTGTTTTTCTTATCACTAGATCTCAGGTGCACAGGATAAAATTACCTTCACTTCTTGATTCCTAGGTTCTTCATTAAGAAATGAGCTAATACCCCCTTACCCAGCTCTGTTTAGCTCTACTAGGTGTTAGAGCAATACTGAAAACTCTGACATGGTCCTGGCTCTAACACAATATTAGACACAGACGGAAACACTGGTTCATCTCTGTACCAGCAGGACCAGCATTGTTCCTAGTTCTCTCTAGCTGCTCAGTTAGTTGAACAAGAAGAAACAGTAGATAGCGACCACCCCACAGCTCTTCAATCCTAGCAAAATAAGAACAATTCTTAGCCCCTAGGTTGGTTCTCCCAGGTAAAGACAGTTCTTTTATGTACCATGGCTTGTTCTTGGTCTCCAAGGCAAGCCTTAACTCACTGTAAAAGTTATTTGTAATTAACATTTATTATCTCCTAAGCACTTGGCAAAGTTCCTTTCTCCTGTAATCCTCATTCTGTGATGTGTGCACTACAGCATTACTATGCTTATTTACATATGGGGAAACTCAGCTCAGAGCTGTGATAGAGCTGCCTCAGACCTCAGAGCTGCTGAGATGCACTCTAGACAGTCCAAATAACTTGTGTGCCAAGACCCACATTCTGCCCACTGCAGTATGATATCGGAGGACACATTATCTTTACCTCCATGTCACTAACCAGCACCTTACATGTGCCTGTTATCTTCTTGAAAAATACCTGTGGGATACTTGTGGAGAGCACGACATTTTCAAAGTGATGACATCGTTTTATAGAAAATAAAATATATATATATATACTCTGTCTCCCGACAGCACTGCTTTCAGCAGCAGAAAAGGGCTCATTAGAATGGAACACAAACCTTTGCCCTGACCCCTACCAGAAGCCTCAGCCAGCCCCCTTCCAAATGATTTGATGGCCAGGGCTAAAAAGATTTATAGCATCCTTCAGCTGCTGATGATGTTTCTCTATTGATTCTGCTTCCGGAGCTCTGCTCAGGGGACAGGGAGTGACCAAAATGCTAAATTTTTACCAGGCTCACTGCAAAATCAGCCAGACAGTCTAAGCCTCCTTCGGGACCCAGAGCTGAAGGCGGAGAGCTACTGAGTCACACACTTCCTCCTGATGCACAGTGGGCACATATTCTCCCTCCCCTTTACATAGGGCCTCAAAGCCAGTTTCCAAATTTAGTCTATGGTCTCTGCACAAAGGTTTCAACGTTTCCCACTCAGTTGAGACACTCAGTCCATCAGAGCCCACTGTCCCATCCTTATCACAGCACAAAAGTCCCTCTCATACTGCTAACCTGAATTAGCCTAAAACACGTTTAGCTTTCTTGATGGTATTTAAATGCTCTGAGAGCAAGGGCTGTATGACTCCAGTAGCTGGAAAAAGTTCTGGTGTAAAAATGTTGGGTTAAAGAAAGGCACACTGGTCAGTGTTTTCAGCAGGAGCCCAGGCTATGAGAAGATGCTCTGCCAGATAAGTTCTACCCATCAAATTTCAGTTTTAAGATTCTTAAAGGAAGAAACAGGACGTTTCATGTTTAGATAGAAAATATTTTGTCCACTGTTAAGAATTGCATTAGAGATGGCAAAATATATGTGCATGTGTCACCCTTCCTGTTTATCATGCCCATGTCAGACATCATTAATTGCTCAGAATATATGATTTCATTGAGTACCCAGGTAGGCATTACCAGTCAAGGGTTTGTGCTATGTATCTAGTTAGGAGTAGTACATCAATCACACTGTGCTTTGTACCATAGATGATACCGTGTGCTACTGTCAGTTGGGAGCAAAAATTCTTTTATGTATATGAAAATTATCATTATAGTGTTCTATGATTTACCACCATAATTTGTTAATACATTTATTAGACATCTATTACTTACCAGGAATATAGAACAAACACATTACATATAATATATATATATATATATATATATATATATATATA
>NW_021604618.1:13377957-13384855 GCF_004785775.1 Grammomys surdaster | reverse complement strand
GTGTGTGTGTGTGTGTGTGTATGTATAAATGTAGATAGATTGTAATACTTGCCCTCATGAATATATACATATATGATGTGCTTTTCAAGACATTTCTTTTCTAATAAATGCATGGATACATGCGGATATATACAGTTGATCTACAATAAAGTAAGGTAAGGTAAGGTGTCTGACAAAATTGTAGGAAAACTTCAAAAAGCATAGGAAGCACCCAGAGAAAGAGTGCTTTGGTATCTTCTGGTAATCACCATTAACTAGTTGCTTAAAATAATAGAAATTATTATTAACATTTTTGCTGTTGTGGAGGCTAGAAATACAAAATCTTACCTTACAAAACCTTCTCGTGGCTGGCGGCATTTCTTGGTATGTGGCCTTATCTTTCTCTAGTCTTAAACTCTTCAAGTCTTTCTGTGTTTTATCTTCCAGCTCACTTCTCTTCTGTCATGTTCTTTCTTTTTCCCCATTGTAATGACAGACATGATTGTGTCTCACCATCCTCTAGCCATCCCAGGAGATTCTCCCCATCACAGGATACTTAATCACAACTGTAGTCTTTTTTTTTTCAATTTAAAAGAATATTTATAGATCCCAGTGGTTTGGATGTGGATGTATCTGGCAGAATCCAGCACTTGAGCCAGTGCCTGGTTCATTGTATACACTCAACAGATGTTCCATGAATGTACAAAGTTGAAACTAACCTGGGAATACAACAGTGAGTAGGTAGAGAGTTACACACTACTTGTATGAAGAGTTTATGGGGAAAAATATCTCATGGCAACATCATAAGCTGTAAAAGGAAGCCCAAGGACTAAGAATATGAGAAATCAGATTTGCCAAGCAGAAAATAGGAAGTGAGGCAAGTACAATGCTGGGCAAAGATGCTAAATAGAAGAAAGTCAGGACTAGCATAGGATTAATCTCTGCAAACTCAAAGGTCACCAGCAGTCCACAGCAGCCATTGTCTTCATTCTTTGCTTTGGTTAAGGCGGTGCCAGGCATCATTCAGTTCTGTAGTCCGCTCTCCATTCCTCTGCTTACATTGTCTTTCCATCTTTTGTTTTCTTCGACAGTAGCTGGACATTTTTCTGGTCCTATTTAAATATGTCTTCTTGACATTGGCTTTCCTATGGCCTTCCCGTTTCTTACAGAGCCCAAGTGACTACTTAGGGGTGGGGAGTAGAAATAGAGCACAGGGTGGAATTAAGTGTCCTCTAATTGGAGTGGTATCAGAATAGGGTAATCTGTATGTTGGTTTTGTCATTTCTCACCCACCCCCTTCATTGTTCCACGTTCACAGCTCACTACAGGGCCCACTACACAGTAGACACTCAGTAAATATCAGGTAAAAGAATGATTTCATGGAGCCAGACTCTTGCGTTAGAGCTCTGCTTATGTCACCACTAGTCCTAAGTTTGCAAGTGACTTAAATTCTCTGTGACTCTGTGCCCTTATCTATCGAGTCAGGCTACTCATGTCTGCATCTGAGAGAGGAAGCCAGATGAGTCAATGCAGACAAATCATTTAGAATTTTCCTGGGGGCAGAGGTATTTTTCAAACTGGGTAGGTTGTTCGATCAAAAATTATTTTTAATATTGTAATCTTCCAAAGCATATAAAAAGAAAGCCGTAATTGCAGTGACATACAGTAAAATGCCAATGTGCCAACATGCTTTCTACAAATTGTCTTTAACCTCAGAAAGGGATCTGATCTAAAAAAATTAACATGAAACAATTCCAAGAAAACCATCATCTCTTCACTCTGTTGTGGGTCAAAGGGGTTTCACTTGAACACAGTGCATATTCAGGAGAGCTTCATATCTGTTCACACATTTGCAAAGAAGAACACTACTTTGCCTTAGAAAAGGTGTTCTACCTAAAGAGAAAATATTTGTGATTTGCTAAAATTTAGTGCTTTTCTTCTAGGGTTCAACTGCAATTGCAAATTGTGTGGTATCAAGGCAGGATCAGCCTTTAGTTCTTGCACAATAGAAAGCTGACCCAGAAATGACCAATTAATAGGATTATTCCCTTCTTCCCTCCCTCTCTCTCCTCCTTCCCTCCTTCCCTCCCTCCCTCCTTCCCTCCCTCCCTCCTTCCCTCCCTCCCTCCTTCCCTCCTTCCCTCCCTCCTTCCTTCCCTCCCTCCCTCTTTTGTTCTCTCTTTTCTTTCCTTCCTGTGATTGTTGCTTCCCTCCCTCTCTCTTTTGTTCTCTCTTTTCTTTCCTTCCTGTGATTGTTGCTGTCTACATTATAATATTCCCCTTTACGCTAGATTTTAATTAAAATTTTATTTTGTTAACATATGTTGATCACATATAACAATATATGTCTTCTTTATAACTTTTTCATGCATACATATCACATATTTTTTTCTACATTCATCCCTATTACTTTTGTCTTCTCCTCCTCCCATTTCTGCTTGTCTTCTCATGGTATTTTACATGTATGTATGTATGTATGTATGTATGTTTATTTATTTATTTATTTAATGACCTAGTAAGTTTATTATGGTTATTTACAGGTTCTGAGAAGGGAGTTACTTATATGAATGTGGCTAGTGGTTACACCATTGGAGAAAATGTAGCTCCCTCCTATAGCAACCATTAAAAGTCCACAGATACTCAAGGAGGAGCACGAGGGCCTCATGAGTCCCACCCTCCGGCTGCCACTATCATCCCAGACCTGTTGTAAATACATAAGAATGCACATATGCAGACACACAAATACACACAGCTGTCATGAAAGCATAGGGAGATTGAGTGAGAGAAGAAGCCTAATAGAAGAGGGAAAAGGAATGGATGGGGTGAATATGGTCTAAATACATCACATACTAGGAGAAAAAAAGAATTCCATTACAATTACCCCTATATCTAAAACAAATAAATAAAGAGCTATAAAAGAATACAATATCCACTTTTCCAGATGGTAACTACTTTTGCCACATGTCCAGTGCACCTTCAGTGTTTTGATCTTCTCCTCCATCCCTGGTGTAGCTTTCTCATTTTGACATAAATGACACCTTTCTGTCTGGTGGCTGCCCCAAAGCTTTTCTTGTCTGCCTTTCTTAGGACTCAGGTTTCCCACCCACAGATAGAAATCTTCAAAGAGAGATTGACCAACATAATAAAGTCACCAGTGCAGGCTTTGCAAAATGAAGAAAGTCTTTGATCCGTCTTTGGTTGCCCCATAGAATAAAATGAAGTCTTTGAAGTGAAGATCAGAATGTGCAGAGGTGACAAAACAGGACCAGGAATGATGCTGGGTTAACATGAAGATGGTGCTGTTACTTTGCAAAGAGAGGACTAGGCTCAGGCTGTTAAAATTAACATTAGGAACCAGATGATAATTCAAACTGAAAGATACCCTTGCTATCCTGGCTGTGTGTACCAGTGCTGCAACCCCAAACCATAACACATTTGGCCCCAAGAACTTTCCAGAATGTAATCCAGATGGCACATAAATCAATATCCAGATTCACTTCGCATGGTCCACAAATGTACAACTCCCTGCCTTCTAGAATTACACCTTGAAATATGTTTGCCACTGAAACTGTGCGACACAAGTCCAAGTCCAAACGCCAGAATGATCCAAGACCAGCTTTGTGATATGAAAGACATATGATTCATACCACAAGAAGTGGAAATAAAAAATGTCTACCAAGTAGGATGGTTATAGGTTGCTCTAGGACCAGGAAAAAAAGCTTCCAAAACCATTCAGTGCTCACCGTGTTCTGTCTGCGTCAACTAGATACAACTAGAAGTTCAGTTGAAGGTTCAGAGGAGGACAATTCAAGCCTCCAACCAGAAGTGTGAGTACTCTGTGCTCAGTTCTACCGCTTCAAGTTGCCAGTAGGTGGCAGAAATTCAAAAATAATTTTTAAATTCTGCTTTCTTCTTAAGAATGGTAGAAGTGTGTCAAAGCTGGTCTTTGATGATCTTGCCACATCTGTATGAGATTAGAGGTAATGAGAGAATGGTTTGTGAGGGTGATGGATGGCCAACTTGGATTTACCATGCTTTTAAGTCACTTCACAATTTCCCCTGACGGATGTGATACAAAGTGGTCCACCGTATGATTTTTTACCATTCTTTATGTTCTGAGTTGTGTGGATTTTACCCAACTCTTTGGAACTGAGTATTTTTGTTGTCAGTCCACTCTGATTACCCTTGTATTTTGAATTAATATAGTTAAGATTTTTCCAAAGAGGTTGTAGACAACAGCTTGTGAGTATCACTCATTGTCTGCTCTGCCTACAAAGGCAGGTATCTGATAGGTGTGAAGACTTTTTAACACTCAAAATACTTTTCAAAAACACATTTTTTTTTAAAGCGTGAATTCAGTGGTCAGAGCTAAATAGAAACAAGAATTGGAAGATGTGCAGAAAAAACATGTCAAATCATGGAGAGGTAAAATATCTGAAATAATTTCAGTTTCCAAGTGATGATTTTTAGGTTTAAACAAGAAAGGCTGTTTAAAAAAGACAGGAGCCACACAACACAGGAGGCAAGGTATAAGCATTTCCTTTTCTAAAGAACCTAGAAGTAGAAGAGGAGGAGGAAGAGAAAGAGGAAGAAGAGGAGGAAGAGGAAGAAGAGGAGGAAGAGGAAGAGGAAGAAGAGAAGGAGAAAGAGAAGGAGGAATCAAGTGTCCATTTAGTTCATTGTTTTTGAAAGACAGATCAAGTACAACCTAGAAGTCTTTAAAGAGAAGATGAGAGGTTCTGTGACAACTTTCAAATTCTTCAAGACAGCTCAACTAATTTTTATTTCTAAGATTTAATTTCTAGGGATTATCAAGGAATCAATTCAGATCTTTAAAAACAAACTTTAAAAGCAAACACTATTGAGCGTCTTGTATACTCTGTGGACCCTTCCAGTACACAGAGGAAAGACCCAGTGGAATCTCATTTCAAACAGATAGTGAGTTTCCTTAACCAACTATGATAAGCTAGTTCCCTAGGCGATCTCCTACTTGATGGAGACCTGGTGAGCGCCCATTGATCACATCAATTGATCATCTTGAGTTGTCTCTGGGTTTGGGATACCATCTTTTAATCCTCCTCCCACTCACTCTGAACACTTTTTACAAAAATGGTCCATTGAATTTAATTGGGGTTACTTGTAAGAGCATGGGTGTGGGGCAGATACTGGAGTGTTAGCAACTTGTGAGTGGCTACATCAGAGAGAAAATTGATCTTCCCTCCCCCAACAGCCTTTACCTGTCAATAGCTCCTCAGTTTGGCTGTGGCCTTATGAGCTCCTCCTCCATCCATGACAGAATTTTGATAAGTTTAATCTTATATAGGTCTTATCATTTTTTTATCCCTCCAGAATCAAACTCACTTGCCATGCATGTCAGTTGAGTGGCAGTAAGATTTTACATTGGGGTTTATAAATACTTTATAATTTGCCTGTTCTCTGACAGACAACTTAAGAGTAGAAATTTTACCTGCTTTATTCTTCCTCTGCTCAGAAGTATTTTTTCCACATAAGTACAAGTACATATTTTACAAAAGTTTGTTAAAAAAGAAGCAATGTGTGTTAGTTAATTTTTCCCCCATCACTGTAACAAAATACCTGACACAGTTTACAGGAGAAAGGATTAACTCTGTTTTAGGAGTTTCAGGCCAAGGTCAGCTGAATTCATTGTTTTGCTCCGAAAGCATGGCTTGGGGGAGAGGCTGTTCTTCTTGTACTAGACATGAAGGAGAGGAAGGGAGGCACGGGGTAGGAAGAAGGAGGAGGGGAAGGAGGGAGTGGAAGAAGGAAAAGAAAAAGAAAAGGAGGAGAAAGAAGAGAAAGAGAAAGATACACAATAAGTAGAAAAAGATGACCTTCAAAATTATGCCCCTAGTGACATACTAGCTTCAGTTATGCCCTACTTTCCTCTCTGCTAAATCATCTTCTATCATTGAGGGCGTCAATGGCTCTCCAGCAATAAACTGGGAAACTCCGTGAGTTTATGATTACCGAGGAATGAGACATATGGACAGAAAAGGGAGAGGGAAAGGAAAGGTCAGGAGAGCAAGGGTTGTAAACACACAGAAATATGTACGTGTATATATATATATATATATATATATATATATATATATATAGAGAGAGAGAGAGAGAGAGAGAGAGAGAGAGAGAGAGAGAGAGAGAGAGAGAGAGAGAGACTGCCCTACAATTTCCACACCACACCACACAAAATAGTACCACAGCTGGGACCCAAGCCTTAACACAGAAGCTTGTGAATGACATTTCATATGAAAATCTAAATATTATGTGATGATTTTGGGGATATCCACCACATCCCTACCTTCTTCAAGGGTGAGAACAGTCTATGGAAGCATTGTAAGATAATGGATATATATTCATTGTAAAGTATGTAAGCTGCCTCCCTTCAACACTTTTTCCTTCACTTATCTTGATATGGTCAAAATCTCTCTCTCTCTCTCTCTCTCTCTCTCTCTCTCTCTCTCTCTCTCTCTCTCTTATGTTTGTGTATGTGTGTGTTTACAACCCTCCCTCTCCTGACCCCTTCCTCTCCCTTTTCTGTCCTTTCCTCTGAAATCATAAACTCTAGGCGTTTCCCAGGTTATTTCTGGAGAGCCCCTGAAGCCCCCAGTGATAGAAGATGATTTAGCAGAGGAGAAAAGTAAAACTGTTTTTCTGTTACTCTGAGATCTTAAAACATGGTGTCTTCCTCTTGTCTCTTCTTTTCCCTCATAGGTTTTTATTCACAAGCATTTTTCTTCTGATTTTGGTCCTACTCACTCAAACCTGTTCTGAGATGCAACTTACTATCTTATAAAGACTAGCAGAAAAGTCTATTGTTCTCAGGACATGCTCTATGGGCATGGCATGCCTGATTTTCTCAGCCTTGTATCAATCAATCCCTGATACAACATTCTGATTG
>NW_021604618.1:13338112-13377557 GCF_004785775.1 Grammomys surdaster | reverse complement strand
TGTTTGTGTATGTGTGTGTTTACAACCCTCCCTCTCCTGACCCCTTCCTCTCCCGTTTCTGTCCTTTCCTCTGAAATCATAAACTCCAGGCGTTTCCCAGGTTATTTCTGGAGAGCCCCTGAAGCCCCCAGTGATAGAAGATGATTTAGCAGAGGAGAAAAGTAAAACTGTTTTTCTGTTACTCTGAGATCTTAAAACATGGTGTCTTCCTCTTGTCTCTTCTTTTCCCTCATAGGTTTTTATTCACAAGCATTTTTCTTCTGATTTTGGTCCTACTCACTCAAACCTGTTCTGAGATGCAACTTACTATCTTATAAAGACTAGCAGAAAAGTCTATTGTTCTCAGGACATGCTCTATGGGCATGGCATGCCTGATTTTCTCAGCCTTGTATCAATCAATCCCTGATACAACATTCTGATTGGATGGGCTATGGCAGTCAATCGGAAGAACTGTATTTTTCTGGTGGAAAATAATGTTATTACTTGAAAAAAGAAATAACTATTTCAGGAATGGGGGAATTGTTTCTTTTTGCATTTACAACCATATTTCTTAATAATATTCTAATGGTCTTATTTCCAGTTCCATTTTTCTTGTTCAGGTATTGTTTGCTGACTTGATGCTATAAAAAGTGAAGATTGTGATTGTCCCCAATCTAACCCCATTGGCACACACCATCTCTCATCCCTTAATTCTTTACACATAGCACCATCACAAATTTTAGCTACACAAAATGGTTCAGTGGTTACTTAAATAATAATCAGATGTGCTCTGTTATGATAATATGTCTTAACATGTATAACATATGCCAGAGAAAGATCAAAAACTGTCAAACAACCTTTCCATTGGGCAAAACAAGATTACTAGTATAGTTCACTCATCCAATGCCTTTGCTTTTCTTGCTACTTGATCCATTTAAGAATGGAGGGGCTGTCCAGAGACTGCCTGACCTGGGGCTCCATGCCATGTGCAGTCAACAAACATAGAAACTGTTATGTATACCAAGAAGTGCATGCTAACAGGAGCCTGATATAGCTGTCTCTTGAGAGGTTCTGCCAGAGCCTGACATATACAGAGGCTAATGCTCGAAGCTAACCATTGAACTGATCACGGGTTCCCAATGGAGGAGTTAGAGAGAAGACTGAAGGAGCTGAAGGAGCTTGTGGCTCTATGGAGAGAACGACAATACCAACCTACCAGAGCTCCCAGAGTCTAAACTGCCAGCTTGGGAACACACATGGAGGGACCCATGGTTCCAGCTGTATATGTAGTGGAGGATGGCCTTGTTGGGCATTGGTGGGAGAGGAGGTCCTTGTTCCGTGAAGGCTGGATGCCCCAATGTAGGGGAATTCAAAGGTGGGGAGGTGGGAGTGGTTGGGTGGGGCACACCCACATAGAAACAGGAGGAGGGGGGTTGGGATAGGGGTTTCTGGGGACAGGAAATGGGGAATAACATCTGAAATGTAAATATATAAAACATCCAATAAAAATAAAAACTAAAAAAAAAAAGAATTCTACAAGTTGCAGAGAATTAATAATCCAAGTTCTTACTATATACAGGGTTGCAAAATGGTAATTCTTTTCTTTTTAAATTATTTTTATTTATCTGCTTTTTAAAAGATTTGTGAGAGAGGCTTTTGGTTTTGCTTGTTTGTTTGTTTGTTTACATTGCAAGTGGGTCTCCCCTTGGATCCACCCTCACAGAGTCCCTCTCCCCATCTCCCTCCCCTTCTGTTCTGAAAGAACACAGGACCCCTCCCTGGTATCCCCTCCCCCACCCTGGAACATCAAGGCTCTACAGGATTAGTCACATCCTCTCTCACTGAGGCCAGACAAGGCAGCCATAAAGGACTAAGCTGCACATCTGTTCTAGGGGTCTAGGTCCAGCCAGTGAATACTCTTTGGTTGGTGGCTCCGTCTCTCAGGGCTCCCAGGGATCCAGGTTAGTTGGCTCTATTGGACTTCCTGTGTGGTTCCTATATCCCTCAGGGCCTCCTTCCCCCAACTCTTCCATAACAGTCCCCCAACCTCAGTCCAATTTTTAACTATAGGTACCTGCATCTATTTCAGTCAGCTTCTAGATAGACCCCCTCAGAGAACAGTTATGCTAGATTCCTGTCTGCAAGCACAACAGAGTATCATTAATAGTGTCATGTATTGGTGCTTGCCCATGGGATAGGTCTCAAGTTGGGACTAGGTATTGATTGGCCATTTCTTCAGACTCTGCTCCATCTATGTCACTGCATTTCTTCTAGACAGGACAAAGTTTGGGTTGAAATTTTGTGGGTGGGTTGGTGTCCTTATCCCTCCACTGGGAGTTCTGTCTACAGGAGGTGGCCTCTTCAGACTCCATGTTGTTACTGTTAGGCATCTCGGCTAAGGCCACCCTCATTGACTTTTCTGAGCCTTCCCTATCTCAGGTCTCTGGGACTTCCTGGAGATTCCCCACCACCTCACCCCCAGTAGCTGCAGATTTCCATTCATTCTCCTGGCCCTCAGGGTCTCTCTCCTGTCTCTTCCCATACCTGATCCTGCCCCACCCTGATCCCCTCCCTTGCTGCTTTCCAACTCAGATCCCTCCCTCCTTCTGAGAGGCAGAATTCTAAGGTGACCTTTTGCTGTGTGACTTTCTGGGAAGACATGAACAGATATCTATTTGTCCCAGATAGTGTATGAATGACAGGCTTTAGAAATGATTCTACCCTTCTATCTTGGTGAAAAAATAAGTTTATTGAAGTTACATACAAGTGTGTGTGTGTGTGTGTACTACTTACAGAAGCAAGCATCTGCTTTACTGAAAGTCAATCCCAGCACAGGATGACTCCTTAGAGCTGCATTAATGGAGTTCCCTCTGCAACTTGTGCTCAGCTCCACTAAAGAGTCTCCTCCTGCCCAGCAATAGTTTACTGCTTTTATAACCATAGGGAACTTTGAGACTCTCTTAGCTTTTTGAACTTCCTGGGCCTTCGAAGTTCCCTTAGCTTCTTGAGTCTTAGGAGCTTTCTTCTTCTCTCCAGGAGATACCTCAAATCAGAGGAAATAGAGCACGCCAAAAGGTATGGACCTCTTTCTGGCTTTTTCATTTTTTTTTAATGTTTCATCTTATCCAGAGTTCTATGATTTTATAAGGGTATGTTATAAATGTCTGACATTTTTTTAAAAAGTCATGTTTAAGTAGTGGACGGCATTCTCCTGGCAGTCATTTATTGTCAGACTAGTTATAAGTCTCTTTAGTAAACAAGGCCACTTCAAAGCAAAATAAAACAAGCAAACCCATCCACACAATGACAAGTTATGTCAATGATAAAGATGCATGGTAGTAGTATTCTATGGGAACAAACAAATATTTAGAAGTCAATTAGGCAAGCATATCACATTCATTTAACATAACAGTAAAGTACTTACTTTGCTATTGGGGCCAATGACATCTTCAGCCATAGGTTTTGTCTCATGATACCAAAAATTGTTTCTCTCCCATGGAAAAGGCCTTAAATGTAATTTAAAAACAGTTGGTTGTAAACACAACTGTTGTGCCAGTATTTTTAGCAGGTGGATCTTACCTGGCATGTTGGTATTGTAGCATACAGGAGCTGTATCTAAAAATGACTGCCAGCAACAATTCTATTCTGGTGACTTCTATATTGTCTACTGGCATAATGAAAGCTGGTTGTTAGTATGACAGAATCCAACTCACAGTCTGACCATGAGGAATAAAGTCTTATCATTTAGTTATGACATCTAACCAACACCAGGAGTAATAGTCCATATTGATTTGTGGGTCACTGCACACATCTCCACCCCGACAGTTATTATAGAGATGGTTTTTGCTGCTAGACTTGACTCAGGTCCAAGTGGGAATAGGTCCATGTTCTATCCTGTCATAGCTACTTCACTACAGGATCTGGTTCATCAGTTCTGATAAATTATGAGCCAGCATTTACTTTTACGTCAATTATACCTAGTTGCTGAACAGAACCTGGCAGGGGAGGGGACAATGACCTTTGTCCCCAAAATGCTTCTTGTAGGAGAGTAATGTACACGGCATACTTTGGGGAGATACCCCCCATTCCTAGAACAAGCTTCATCTTTTCACCTGCACTATCGCATCACTTTATGCAATCAAGAATTGTTCTTCAGGCTTGAAAGACTTCCATGTGTTAATTAGTCAATCCGTTGCATTATTTTTATTGAAAATAAGTTACTTTCAGGCAATATGGTCTAATCACAGTTTCCCCTCCCCCAGCACCTCCTAGATCTTCTCCACCTCATCACACATCCAACACCATGCCTGCTTGCTTTTTTTCTTTCTTTTCCTTCCTTCCTTCCTTCCTTCCTTCCTTCCTTCCTTCCTTCCTTCCTTCCTTCCCTTAGAAAACAAAGCAAACACAAAAATCAAATAAACGAGAATAAAAAAAATAACAAAGTGAGACACACACACACACACACAATCTACAAAAACACACAACTAGAAACCACAATATCCAAGAAAAAGACCAGGAAGACAAAAAATGTACAAAGTAATATGAAATCTACAAAAATATGAAGTCTACAAAAATAGCAACAGATTCATTTTGTACAATAGTTATTTCTTTTAAAATACATTTTCCCTAGGTACTCATAGCTTATCAGTTTTCCAGCTTTGCATTCAAGAGACCCAGACAGAGTCCTGTGTTTGTTTTGCTTTATTTTTATTGATTTTCTGTTTTTATGAACATGCTTTACGTGTAAGTCTTCATCACCTAGATCTGTCAGAGCCTTTCTGACATATGTCATGACTCATGTCACAAGATGAGGCTCAGCAATGCCACTAAAACTCTCTACTGTTGTCAGTATCCTTGCTGAATTAACTTCTTTTCCTTTTAAACTCTTACTGTGAACATAGTACTAGCTGGCCTAGTGAATGTGATATCAACTTTGCTCTAATGCTTAATAATGATTGCTTTTTCTCCATTGTCTTTAGTCCCTGATATATCTGGGTACCTTCACGATGATAATCAAGAAACCTTAATGCTTCATTTATACCATCCTATTGGATACTGATTTCTTTCATATTGCCTCAGGTAGTTCAGTATTTATATCAATGAGGGATAAATAGTACTATTACTGCAGTTTTCTTTCCCATGGCACTCAGACTAATCCCTCTTAACATATAGCCCCATAATCTAGGCTGTGGGGAGGACTTTTCATTGCTTAAAAGTTTTTAACAATTCAAGAAATTTAGATGGAAATTTAATTATCATAATTTTCTATGCTAGACATCTAGTAAGGCTTCTCTTTTCATATTTAGCCATTGTCTCATTCTTCTGTTTATTAGGAGTTGGGACTGAGGAGGACCACATATCAGGTTTACACCTCTTCTTCATTCTCTCATTCTTCCCGTGGGACAATTTTACAGGTGGAAGTGGACATTCTCTAAGGGACTGGTAATCATAGTTAAGTCATCTCTTATCCTTCTCATTGCAACTGATGCCATCTCACTTTTTCCATTCATTCTCATAGAGTGTCTCCTGAATCCATCTGTTTCCTCTCAGTTTCCATGCCCCTATTTATTTCCTGGTTCTTACAATGTGTTCCTAATTAATATTTTCATATATACTCTTTATCAAATTGTCTGTTTTACAGAGAGAAGTATTTGAGATATAAAGTTTTAAGATGAAAATCAGTTGTGGTGGCAGGCACCTATAATTCTAGGGGTTAAGAAGTGAAAGCAAGAGAAACAAAAAAATTCTAAGTCATCCTAGGCTACATAGTGAGTGTGAAACCAGCCTTGGCTATGGAGACCCTCGTCTATTGAAAAAAGAAAAAGAAAAACAAAGGAAAGCAAAGAATGATAGAAAAAAAGAATGAAAAATATTAAGAAGATAAGTCAGTTGATGAAGTGCTTGACTTGGAAGTACACAAAACTGAGAACATATAAAAAAGCCCAAGTGTGGTGGTACATGTATGTAATCCTAGTGCTAGGAGATGGGTGGAGAAATGGATCTCTGAGACTCACTAACCATCAATCTATCCAACTTGAGAAGTTCTAGGCCAATGAGAGACCCTGTCTTTAAACACAAAAGGGCTGGGCCAGTGAGACAGATGGCTCAGAGGGTAGAAGTGTTAAGTAGGAAGTTCTGATGACCTGAATTCTATACTGCATCCCATGGTGAAAGAGAACCAATTCTTGAGTGTTGCCTTCGAATCTCCAAACACATACAGTGGCACAATCATGCCAGAACTCATTTCACACATAGACATGTACCCATGCATGTACACACACACTATAAATTAAATTGTTTTTTCAGTGGTGAGAAAGGTAGATGGGACAAGGGTGTAACATATGACACCCTATGATTTGAGATTGTTCTCTGATCTTCATGTACATACATACACATGTGCACACACAAACATTTATACACAAAGTGCTTGCTTTCTTATATAGCGCCTTGACAGCTTCAGAATGCATCTAGAGTAACTGTCAGTATTCCCAAGGTCCCCACAGGCCTGGCATTGTGGTCTCTGTCTACTTCTCCAGAATCAGCAACACCACTCTTCCTGTCTTCTGTTTTCTGTAGCATTCTGATTCTGCTACTGTATCAAATTTCTACCTTGAAGGTGTTCCCATTTCGCCTTTCACATGACTGTGCTGTGTAACTATCCTTAGAGCCAAGCAAAACGCCATCTCAGGGAGTTTTGCTGGGCCTCTTGTGAAAGGATTATCTCTTCTGGACTTCTTGACTGTTGATGCATCATAGAGGAGCAGAGGGCATTGTGAGATTCTCATCTGAGTTTCTAGCCTTTCTCTACTGAATATTATGTACTACACTCTTCCTCAAATATATGTCCTCTCAAGGTTGTTAAAGTATATATGCTGGGAGAGGCTGGTGTTGGGGTGGCATGGAAAGGCTGCACTTATGAGGTTACAGGAAAGCCCTCATACCTGCTAAGTGATTTCTTTCCAGGTGCTGCCTGTTGGGAGAGGAACAGCCACACCTCTAAATAACTCCTCACCTATGCTTGTTAAGGAAGCCTAATAACCTCATTGGTTTCCCCAGAGTAAACATTGGTAGAATCATTCCTCAGTTTGTTGTTGGCACCTTAAGAGAATAGACTTTGCTTATGCCCTTGACTCACAGTTGAGCTGAAATTCACTCTCTGTAAAGGCTTTTTCTGATTCCTGCACTATAAACAAAAGTCTCCCTCTGTCTTTATTTCCTTTCCTTTATAATGACTATGAACATTCTGCAGAACTGTATTTATTTTCTATTTTTCTTTTCCACTTGGCTGAAAACTCCATAAATATATGAGTGCTGTGTCTTGTTTACCATCATCTGCATGACTTGAGATCTATTGATGAGGCTCATCAATCGAATGGATGATTATTTGTTTGGAATTTTCGTAACCCAAATCAAATCTTGGCCCTTCAACTTCAACAACTGTGAAGACTTGGACAAGTTCCTCAACCTTTTCTCATTTTATCTAATTATAAAATGAGGGCATCTGGAAGCTACTGTGAAACTTTAAAGGAGAGACTATGAGTAATAGTTTATACCACCTAGCACATATTAAGTACTACATGGTTTTACATGTTAATCACATCAATGGAGGGGCTTCTGACTTGAGGTCTAAGAGTATACAAACTTGGAGAAAAGTCAAATAAAGGATCAGTTTCATTTCTACATAAAGTTACATAGTTACTGATTGACTATGACAATAACCTTAGGACCTTGTCTTTTCCAGAATTATACTATACAAATGGATGAGTAAAGATGACAGTATTATTGTCTAGCCTATCACTTCTCTTCCTCTGACTGATGACAACCTGCTTCCCATCTCGTTCCTCCACCAGGGACTCATACTCACCTCAGCTTAATTATGTCTTAATGGCAGACCCCCACTCCCAGCATAGTAAGATTCAGACTAATTGAATAGTCATGGAAAATCCACTCTATTTTCAGTAATCACTCAACACTGACACACAGATTAATTCATATAAATAAAGAAAAGAAAATATTTCTTTTTATAAGAATGATCATAAGAACAAACTGCCTGTCCTCTATCTGGACACTGGCTATAGCATGCAGCTATGCAGATGTTTTAAGCCAGAAAGTAGAAATAGAATTAGAGAGAAGTTGCTACAGAGACGGCTCTGCAAAGGTATCTAATTGCTGTTATTCCATGCATAGTAGTAGCTCTTATGGTTTAGACATTATTTGCTCCCATTGAAACTCATTTCTCCTTCCAGCTCCTGGCAGTAGGAGGAAATTTCCCCTAACATTTAGGTCTAAGTCAAGAGATAATGTGATATGTAGCATCTCAACCAAAATCCAGTGGCTAGTCAGCACTTCAGAGGCCACATGGCCCAGAGGGTTGAAGGGCCTTGGACTGCACTTTCAGCTTTGAGATAACATAATGACATTTAGACATTTATTCGAAGACAAAAATACTTGAAGGGGTGGGGGTGGGGAGTTTGAAAAACATTTTTGCCAGTAAACCGAAGTTCATATTTGAGTTTTTGTAAGTGGGTGGAGTGATGTAAACTCACCACTCCCGGCGGCAGGATGGTGCCACAATGGTTCTAGTGAATAGGCTCTTGTTTCCACAACATTATGCTTCCACTGTCTTGCCAGTTGGAAAACATCATGTGTTTTTCCTCTAGAGATAGGGGAGCAATTCATTTCTCAAGTGTGTGACAAAAACATCCATTGCCCTGGATCTGCAGCAATCATCCTGAATTGGATGATTTCTGTTACTTGGCCCTAAAGCCAGAAGTCTTAGGAAACTCCAAAAAGGATTCAGGATTACCAGGCCCACCTGAACAGGAGAAGCAAATGCTAGATTCTATCAAGCATAAGGGCAATGGAGGTAATAGAAGGGTGAATATTTGTGGTCCAACAACATTCCTCAGGCATTCACTTGACAAGTTAAATCCGAGGCAGGTTGCGTGTGGTCAAAAGCATTCTTGAAATGGCCCTTAAAAGGTTGATGTAGGACAGTACACATAGAGTTTGCTGGGTGCAGCCTTATGCATGTACATGTATGATGTGTAATGTATTTGGTGATGTAGAGAGATACTTAAAAAGGAAGTCAAGAATGTTTGAAGAACATATCTGATTTGCTTAGAATAACATTCATCGAAGCAAGACAACTACATCATGAAAGGCCAGAGGAAACTGGACTCACAAAGAGCACATAGCAGGTTCATGTAATCAGATTAGAAAGAAGCTTCTGCACAGATCTGAAAAGTATCACTAAATTATTATAATTCCATGCCTAGTAGCCACACCTTTCAACTTGGTATCCTTTTCCTAAACGAAGCTCCTATCCTTAACAGTGTTTACAGTTTTCATACTAGTGGGGTGTGGCTCAGGAATCTATTGTGTTTTAAATACAGACACCTAGGAGAAGAGCCAGGAAGCTTGTTCAAAGTCATAATAATCATGGAAACAAAACTCTTCAGTATCCCTCTATGGCTGCAGTGGGCTGTGTGTTTGTACTAGAGCTTCATATACCTGCCCATGTGTGTTCCGTTGTAAGAAATATGATGCTTTTTATAGGACACCTTGAAAGAAGCAGATATGTATATCATAAAATAATTAAATGAGTACCTGGCTGCCAAAGCAGATTTGTAATATATTGGCAAGAATGAAAGGTGTAGAAAATGCCATTCTTTATATTTGTTTTTTCCTCATGTCTTCTTGTGCTCCCACTCTCTTCCTTTTTATACAGTTCTTAACTCACAAAGTTGTTACAAAAGTTTGATGTTTATAAATTTTATCTGTGAATTTCAAATTATAATATATATACTTTCAAAGGATTACACAAACATATAATATATATGTATATAATACATATACATATACACATACACACACTCATATATATGTATATATACATACATATACACACACGCACAGTCATCAGGGAGCTGGAATTTAGGACCTTGTAAAAACATTATACCACTGAGCTATATCCCAAGTCTCCAGTATGATAAATTTGTATTATTTTAAGAGGCATGAAGACAGTTTATAAATTTAATTCCATGAGTCATCAAATTGGGTGGTGAAGAGTCGTGAATGTGGACTTTGCTTACAACTTCTGAAAACCTGAAGGTTGATTTGGGTTTAGAAATAGGATGTCTGAGTACTCCTCAGTATTGGTGGATTGTGAACATAACTTTGGACTGTTGAAGAAGGCATCATGTGAGGAGGAGAAGAGGCTAAATCTTATGTAGTACTCAGTTCCTGCTAGGGAATTTACCTTGGATGAGACAAATTAATTTCATCAAAAATGGGGATCATTTGGCTGATGGTTGTAAGCAAGTTGTAGTCATGCCACCAAACTCTTTCTTGTTATTAACTCCACTGAAATCCTGGCAGAGTCAGGATAGAGAAGATACTTTAAGATCTATTGTCTTTTTATATATTGCTAGTATTCAATACAAAACATAAATTGTACTTGATTTATAGTATTTAAAATTTTTTTACTAGTGTTTCTTTTCTGTCTCCAATTTGGTCAATAAGAATTAGAGAACAAGAATTATAGAATGGACTTAAAAAAAAAAAAAACTTCATCCAACCTTTTATCTTACCTGCCATTTGATGAGCAAGTTCAAGAGTACCCAGCAAATGGTTCGACACATCTCCCACAGCTGATTTACCAGCAGCCAGAGTATGCACTTGTTTCAAAACGTAGTCTACAGCAATGCAAAAGATGCCTAATGTAAGCCACATGCATGGACTTAAGTATGCAAGTAATCATGCTAATAAAAACACAAAAGGAAATATAAAAGTAATTTAAGAAATATATATTTATAATGCTTTATATACCTTTCATATTATCACCTTACAATGTAAAGCAGCATGTAATTAATGTAGAAAATTATTGAGGTGTTTAACATTCTGCTTTTCATATCAAGTCTTTCAAATCCACTACATATTTTTACTTACAATGCATCTCAGTTACGGATGCCTATGCTTCAAGTGAAGATACCCATACATGTTTATTGACACCCAGAATGGACAGAGCAAGCATAATTAGTGAAGGCACTTCTTGCTATAACCCATTTTCCATGGCAAGATATTTCCTATCTGTTGTGCATTATTTATATGTAAATTCCATGAAAGCAAAGATTTAGGTTATACCTCTATTCCCTAGCACAGTGCTTATCATGCATCAAGGACCCAGCGAATACTTGTTGGGCATGTAACTTATCTATAAATGAAAGAACATAAAGAATGGTCCACAATGAACTGGGCAGGATGACTCATATTTGTAATTGCAGTACTTGGGAAGTGGAGGGAGGAGGATCAGGAGTTCAAGGTCATCTTCAGCTTCAGCTTCCTAGAGTTTCCTGAAGTCAGCCTTGATTATATAAGATTGTCTCCAAAGAAGAAAGGACGGCTCTGGTTGCCTTGCTGTCTCTCTGATGGGGTTGATATGCACAGCCAATTCCTGTCTCAAATATTTGAACTTGGAGTTCTCATTGTCTCTAAGGCGTACCTCTCAATGTTCAAATGGTTTCCTTCTTCAATTTCTGCCTTTCTTGACCATCTCATTTAACACTGGACCCCTAGACCCCTGCACAACTCAAATCTAGTTTTCCCATGTCACAACTTAAAATATATATACTTACATTACTCTTTTATTCTCGATTAGATTTTATGGTTCATAAGGTCAATGTTTTGTTGATAATTCACTACTGTATGTCTGCTACTATAAAAATATATTGGTTGTAGTAGGCATTCAGGAAATATCAGAATAAATGATGTTGAGAAAAGAGCACTTGCCTCGGGGAGCCCTGGCTTCTTCTTCACCGTGTCAAGATTACCTATGTGGCTCTAAGCAAATACAAAATAACAGACCGAAAGTTATGACAAGCAGGCAATATCATTGGCTAAGCACTCATTTCATACCAGGCCATGGTCTATAATTATAAATTACTTAATCCTCACAACAGGTATTCTTATCAGTTTTCTTTTGGGCGTGATGTTGAAAGAGGCTGAATTTTATCATCTTTAAAATGAATAAACTGGAGCTAAATAATCCCCAAAGTCTCTTTCTCTCTCTAAACTTCCAAGATAACTATGTGCTTCTGTTGGTACAAATCCACTTATTTACTCACTATGACTCAAAGGAAGGGAGGAGAGGCCCAGAGGATCTGTACAAATGTACTTCACCTTAATGTTAGGTAAACTGTCTTCTGCATCATTGAGCACTGGATTGTTCATCTAGCTTGCCAAATCTTGGGTAAAGTCTATGGTGATCAGAGACCCCACAACAGACTCATTATATTTGCAGATAATTTTAAATATGGAGCAGTGGGGAGGAAAAGCTTAACATTTTACAAGAAATTCCATGGCTGATTTCTTTGAGGGAAATTGGAACTTGGTGTTCACTATTGTTTTTCTATTAGGGATGGGATTTAGGGTGGTTGTCACCAATGTTCTTTGCCTTCAACTCAGTTACAGTCCTTCTTTAGCAACTGTCCATATACCTCAAATTACACACTTGAGGACTGAGAAGAATCAGAGTGAGGGAACTCTCCCATTTTTGCAGAATGGAAGGAAGACTCAGAGAAGGTAAATCACACACTGTGCACACCCAGTCAACAACTGACTGAGTTGAAAATATGAATGGCAATTTATTTAGTTCCAAAACCACTAATTGTTCATTGTATAGAAATTCCTCACTGTGAGCTTGAAGATCAGGATCCTGTTTCCGATTTTATTTGGAGGATTTCTTCCCCTAATAACAAATGTGGTAGAAGAAACCTGAAGAAACCTGCACTCATGGTGCATTAGTTATCTCATTCTTGCACTCAAGTACCCAACAAAAACTATAAGGAGAAGTTTTGAATCACAGTTTCAGGGTACAGTTGATCATGGTGGGGAAAGAACTGGGGCCTGAGCTTTCATCAGCTGGTTTTAGAGCATGCTCAGCCAAGAAGCAGGGAGATGGATGCTCTTGCACAATTGGTTCACCTCCTCCTTCTAATTGAGTCTGGACTCATGTCTAGAATATTTAGGGTAGATATTCCCGTTTCAATTAACTTAACCTAGATAATCAGATCGTTTTTCCTATAATGATTCAAAATACTATCAAGCTGACAAGATTAGTCATCACACATGTCATGTATAAAATTTTATAAAAATCAAACAAGATTTTGCAAACAAATAAATTAATATTATCATAGGGGTAATTACATTACCAGAATTTGTAAATGGCACAAATATGCAAAAGAGTATAAACAAAACACCGAGTTATAAGTATTTCTTTGCATTTGAGACAACATGATGGCAATATTTTTAGTGTTTCAGGTGTAAAGGCATTGTGTGTTAAGTTAAAAACTAAAAATCAGATGCAGTAATGCTTAGTGATTGCTGGTCTCTATAGCTGCTGGTTGTTGAGCTGGGGATTGTTGTGCACTGAGCTTCTCTATAAAACAGAGAGTAGTCCTATAACACCTTCTTAACAATACTATCTGTAAGGATTAGGCTATGAGTTTTATGCTATGCCAGTCTCTGTTATGAGTCCTCTGTGAGCACACTCATTTCATTTAAGCTTTGCTGAAATTCATCTACAACAGCTCTGAGAGGTTTATTTTATTCACGGCCATTGGCACAGTTATGTAAAGGATAAAGCAACGGTGTCTGGAACATTCTAGAAGCTCACTAAATATTTATTTAATGAATCAACTCCTTGAGATATGTGCCTGTATTGTCCTCATTTCTCAGACTGAGAAGCTCGGCTTTTGTTCTTTGTTCTCAGACCTTATGACTCACACATATGATTTGGTGGAATTTTAAAATGTAGGATAAACACATCGTTACCTTGATGTGTTGATAGTTTTACAGACTATTTAAGGCCAAAGCTCTTAAAAATGCATGCATTTAGCTTCTTTTTAAAATTTTTTATTTATTTATTTATTTTTATTGATATTTTATTTGCATTTCATATGTTATCCATTTACCCATTCCCCCACCCCTGCCCAGGAACACCCTATTGTAGCCCCCGTCCTCCTGCTTCTATGAGGATGTTCCCCCACCTACCCCTCTACTCCCACCTCCCCACCCTCGAATTCCCCTACACTGAGCATCCAGACTTCATAGGACCAAGGATCTTCTCTCCCACCTATGTCTGACAAGACCATCCTCCCTTACATATAAAGCTGGAGCAATGGGTCCCTCCCTATGTGTTCCCAGGCTGGTGGTTTAGACCGTGGGGAGCTCTGGTTGGTTGGTATTATTGCTCTCCCCAATGGGCCTCAAAGCCTTTCAACTCCTTCAGTCTTCTCTCTAACTCCTCCATTGGGAACCCCATGGTCAGTTCGATGGTTAGCTCTGAGCATCTGCCTCTGAATGTCAGACTCTGGCAGACCTCTAAGGAGACAGCTATATCAGGCTCCTGTCAGCATGCACTTTCTGACATCCACATCAGCATCTACCTTTGGTGACTGCATATGGGATGGATACTCTGGACGGCCCCTCCTTCATTTTCTGTCCCACACTTCTGTCTCTATATTTGCTCCCTTGAGCATTTAGCTTCTTAAAAATGAGAGTAGAAAGACTAATAAGAAATCACAAAAGCTGGGTATGGTAGCTTATGCATGTTATCTTAGAACTTGGAAAGCTGAGATGGAAATATTACTGCGAGTTTGAGGTCAGTCTGGGCCACACAGTAAGTTCAAGGTTAAACTGGATGACATAGCAAGTCAGTCTATTACCCTTTCCATAATATAAACTATTGGTATATTCAGCTATTTATGAAACCAAGGCTGGAACTCAGGATTTCAAGGCATTCCTAGACAGCCCCGTCTCAAAACAAAAAAACAAGACAAAACAACAACAACAAAAAAAAAAACCTTAAAGTGCTTGAGACCCCCCCCTTTAGTAACAAGCATCTGTGTGACTTCTAAGCATGATGGCTTTGTTTTTAATATCAGTTTTAATGCATGCAAAAATGATCTATGGTTGATTTTGTTTAAAAGACAAACTAGCTAAACATGAGACAATAGAGATGGCTCTAAATCTGTGCTAATTAATTTTAATAACTATAAAAATCATTAAATTTCCAAATGTGGACACTCTTACCATATTACAGTATGGATTACTGGAGACATATTTGATACCTGGATGGTTATGTCAGTGTGCTGGAATAAACTGTGCACCATGCAGAACAATGAAGGAGCCTGGCCTTGGATAATGCATCAAAAGAATTTAAGCAAGGTAAGTATGACATAAGTATTGTACATGAAAGACTGGAGGGGCATCCTATATTAGAATGGGTTGGCATAGTACTAAAACTATGTTCGAGTTACCCTAAACCATTAGATAATTACCCCAAACCTTGATCTCACTCACCAGGACACAATGAGTGGGAGGAAATCTAATCCAGGTTAGTAAACTCCAAGTGGCCTCCAAGCACCCTCAGCCCAGGTAGGAAAGGCTAGATGGTACATCTGCCTGACCCCAGGGATATTGATAGGGTCCTTTGCGGGGGAAGTGAACAATTTGATCTGGGATTTGCCTGTGACTATCCCAAGGGATGGTGTGTATTTCATGAATAATCCAGAAGGAATTCAGAACCCCAGAGTGTCTGCTGCTCTGAAGTCAGGGTCGGGTTGGCTAACAGAGCAATCAGACTGGTGGTGGTAATCTATGGGGTTAGCTCAGCACAGTACAAATTCCCCTGTTCCTGTTCTGCAGTGTCTCAGCTCTATATCAGCAGACACCTGGGATATGCTGGGATTTCGGTAGAGAAGGGGATAGCAAGAGAGAAAAGTAAGAGAGACAGGAAGGACTAGGGTAAGACCTATGGGACACAAGGTCTTGCTTGGCCTGATGACAAACTGTGGGATAGTGAGCCGGGTGTGAACAGTCAGATCAGCCTTTGTTACTGGAGAGAATCAAGCAGTGTGGTCTCAAAGCACACCTATGTGCCCACTAATGAGATCTACTGGAAAGCAGGAAGTGCAAAAAATGGTGCTTGTATTAAGATTCTGGATATGTTTAGGATGGCACACAGGACAGGTGCTATTAACTTTTTTGTTGTTTTTTGGTAGTTGTACCCACAACACTATGTCTACATATGTAGATGTACTCAAGGACTGAATGAAAATGTGTCTCAACTCAGTAGAATCATTGACTATGTCTAAGACTAAAACAAGCCACACTGTGCAGCAAAAAGAACAGGCACAGAGATCTGGGTTTAGATCTACCAGAACCATTTTCCGATTATGTATGTTTGAACAAGTTATATCACTGAGCTGGGCTTCGGGTGTATTACTTGTCAAGCAGGGTTAGCAATAGCTAATGATTTTGAATACTTAAACATGCCAGGACCATAGTTATATAGCACAATGTATAAAAGATATACTTATAAATTCAGTTTACACAACTAGCTAGTTATGCCAATATGGCAAACCAACTTTTCTGTTTCCTTATTCCTTCTCAGATCAAATAAAACTATTTGAAGCACCCAGTTTAAATTAGGAAAGAGCTCATGGATGTGAATAAGAGTTGAGAGGATGCCATATGATAATGTATATGCAAAGTTACATCTAGTGCTTGGCACAGAAAATCATTCAAAAGATACTAGCTGTGATTATCAGTTAACAAGAGTGAGTAAATGGAAAAACATGGAAACTAATAATCTACTCATTGTTACTTGCTCTGCTTTTAGTGCCCCAGCCCCTTGCATACTTTCCTTTTCCAGCTGGTTGAATGTCTCTTCAAAATCTCTCCTCTAACCTGACCTCCAGCCAGAAATTTTGATTGTTCCAAAATGGCTGCAACTGGGAAGTTAACACAATGTCAATCAGTCCAATAGATCTGAGAAATGGGTCCTTGGTACCCACGTGTATATATGACCTGAGTCCCAGGAGCTCCTCTTATGGATTCAGACTCTTCCTTCCTACTGTGATCCACTTCTCAGAATGCTTGACTATCTCAAATGTGGCAGACACTGTAGGAATTCCAAGCTCATTTGTGGGCTCTCCCTTTCCCTCCTACTTGATGAAGTCGTTGCAGCTCATATGCACATGTAATTCAGTAAAACATGGGAGACTTCCTATGCTAGGTGCAGAAATTCATGTTAAGCAGGCATGTTATAGTATGTGACACCCTTTCACATGCTCTGAGCCCCTTAGAATATGTACTCTACAAGAGAAGAAAACCCTGTGTTCTGTTTATTTTTCTTCCTCAGGCTCTTAGAAAAAGTCGTATCATGTGGTAGACACTCAATATGCATGGTATGTGAATGTGTTGTGATTGTCATTGCAGCTCAGTGACCTGAGAAGGGTAGCTGTTATTCTTACCGTGTATATCTCTAATAAGGAGAAATAAGGGTCAGTTGTAATGCTAAGAAGATAATCATAGCCTTTAAGTCCACCCTCTTTCCAATAGACCATCCACATGCTTTTTCCCCCAACTGTGTTTGAAGGTTTTCAGTAGTCTGAATGAGACTCCCCTTGTGGATATGAATGCCTTTGAATTCTTCCTGACATATTCTTTGTGTGGGCCTTTTGACTTGACTTGAGAGTCTTGCTTAGTTTTTGCTTCTAGGACACTCTGGCTTCAGAGATTGACTTGGCCTTTAGTTTTCTCATGTGGGTATTTGCTTGTACTCTGATTCCAGAGTATTCCCCTACCAATGCTAAGGTCTGCTAGGATTACCAACTCTGAGCCACCACAGATCCAATGTGTCAGTGCCAATGCTCCATAAGGCAGACTGTAGCCAGCCTATTGAAAACTATATTCACAAATATTTTAAAGACATTTGTCTTATGGGTGGTGACTGTTTGAAGTTGAAATAGAAGATTTACATTGTGAATTTAAAAAGAAAACTGAAACTGTTTTTGGAAATATTACCTTTATGATCAGCAAAAATAGTTTGAATTGAAATTTAAAAAAAAAAGATTTTCACCATCATCTCATTGAGACACACAGGACATACTCCAGTAAGTCATGAAGAACAACAGTATTAGCTCTGAATTATGCCACCTCATTAAAGGCAGTACCTATAGTCTACTCTGTCCATTGCTAATCTTGCTGTGCTCACTCAGTGGGCATTTCAAGTTTCCAGTCTCTAGGTCTGTTCTCCTATCTTATTTATCTCTGTTCTCTTCTGCTTGCACATTCCTCCGTGAGGCCCTTATTGCTAAGTAAATGGTCTGCAAAAATGAACTTAGATTTATCAGGTGACGAAGAACCAGGAATTCAGGCTCCAAAGATAAGCTAGTTGTAATATAAAGGACACTTCTACAGCTCCAGTTTCTGGTTTTATCATGAAGCTAGATACTGCATTTTCCATATCATGAGGTAAGTATCTCAAATAATGACCTCTTGACCACACTTAGAACTTAAATATGTTGTCTATGTCCCGAATTTAGCTTCCTTCTTTAGGTTAGGAGTATTCTCTGGCAATATTTGACAGAGGCAATGACCTGGGACACTTTGCTGATAATGGCTATCACAGGTTGTTTTCTTTGTTGGTTTGCTTGTTTGTTTGTTTTGATTAATGATTACAGTAAGATATTTATTATCATTTACAAACTCCTCCGCCACGGAATACCAAATTATGTCACCCAGCTAATCTTGTATCTCCCTTACCTATCCTTAGCCCAGTTTCCAGTAATAATTAATTTCATTGTTCCTTATATGTAGCCTTACCACCATTATTAATCATCAGTTAATTATATTTCATATGGATGCCATCACCTGTGATAAGTAGACTACCCTTCCTTTCCTACCCAATCTGCTGAGTGCTCTGCCCCATCTGGCCTTCTAGCACCCATTGCTTTCTCCATCAAATGGCCTTTTACCTTTTCTTATTTTAACTTCATGATTCTCCTTCTCTCGATACCTCTGAGTGGGACATAAGTTACTCCTTTTGGAACATCTCTAGAAGTGCCCTAAATAATATCTGAGTTAGTACCCAATAAATATGTACTAAAGAAATGCATGGACACAAGACAACAATGTTTAGGTAGTTACCTTGATGGATCGAATGCAGAGTGAACAAGGAAAGAAAGGGGGTGGGGAGCTCATTTTACTGGAAGTCAAAATGATTAGCACTTGCATCATGCAGTATAGCTGACCACTCCCAGAAGGGAGACATCCAAATGTAAGATGCAGAACATTAAATATTGAAAGCAAAAGTTAAATATTAAATTTTAATATGAAACATTAATGCCAATAAACAAAACCAGCCAGAAGGGGGACAAAATTAGGACCAGGCCATGGCCAAAAGGAGAGACTCATGGATTAGGCTGAAAGCTGACCATGACCTAGACTTTCCCAGCAGGGCCCATTGGTAACAGTCACACCCACCAAATTTCCCGGGAGAAGCAAAGGAGGAGGGAAAAAGCCTTTTATAACCCACAGCCATAAAACTCAAGTCTTTCCTACAAAACAAAAATACAGTAAAGTGTTCCAGGACCGCCAAGGCTTCAGAACTTGTGGTACATTGGAACAAAAATAGAGGCAGCAGAGAGGAAAATATGAGATTGCTGAACCCTTGGGGCAGGAATCCTATCTTTGCTTGCACTGTGTACTATGAGGCTTGTATGCAGGCAGCTTGGACAGAATGAAAGAAAGGCCATGAAAGAGGCAAGAACAAGATGCTTATTCCTGCTGCTGCCACTAATGCCAGTCTGTCTGAATGAGAAAAGGCCAAGAGAATAGAACTGAAACCAGAGCACAAGAGTTGAACTGGCCCAAGCACAAAGCTTCGCACAAGTGAGGATACTGGAGCACTTAGGCCTACCTTGACCATTCAGGGTCAATGACCTACCAGCAGTAGAGGGCTCCAGCCAAGCTGGAAGTCCCATACATCCTGTTTTCCGTCAGAAAGCCCATGGGGTTAGCCAGCAACATAGCCTTAAGGCTAGATGGCAAAAGTCTCTGGTTAACTTATTCTCGAATCTAGATTCAAATGATATCTTTTTTTTTTTCTTATTATAAAATGAAAACTCGAGCTGAAAGACCAGATCAGATTCTTCTGTGGTGACTGCGGTGAGGTATTAAGAATCAAAATCCACGAATTACTTCATGGTTGTGGTGCTGAAGGGTTACATCGAAACACATGGCTGTTTGTCTTGCTTCAACCCTTGGAGGTGATAGGAGAAGTGAAGCATTCTGGAAGACAAACCCCCATCACAGCAAGTGTCGTATCACCAGTCACCCAGGGTACAGGAAATTTAAGAGGTCACTGAATAAAGCCTCTGTCTCTGCCAGGTGGTTCTTAAACTTTGGAACAACCCTGACAGTGCACAAGACATCAGGACAGAGAAGCACACCGATAAGCCTCCCACTCCCCAAGATCCTTTTTAGTTTCCGGAGAAACATGGATATGATAGTACTGAAGTGAGGCTAATTCAGCTAGAAGGATGATCTTCACAAGAAATTAGCAAGCATGAAAGGGGAAATGAGCACAGATTGGTGGATTAATTTTAACCATATGGAAGGATTAACTGATCGGTGCTATCGAGTAACCCTATCGCATGAAAGTCAATCAGGAGACAGCTTGGGGGAAACTGGGTTTTCTGAACGGAAACAGAATAAGAAAGTGGAAAGGGGAGTGAAAACCAGAGCCCACACAATGTGATGTTTTATTTCCTCAGGGCTTCTTTATTCCTCCGATTTGGGGTGTTTTCTTTTCTGCTAAATCATTTTGAGCGTATTTACCTAGGCTCCCACCTCATATGACAGCGACAAAAGTCAGCCTTAGAAGTTAAGATTGTTTGATGAGTTTTAGAAGAAAGTAAGGTATTTCAAAATGGGAAAGGGCTTTGCTTTTCTTCCTGAATATAGCCTCACTTCCATACGTGCGTGAATATCGAATACAAACGGATTCTTTGGCTGAGCAGTGCATTTCGTGCAAGTAAGACTGAGTATATTTTGTAGTGGGAAACTGAATTATCATCGTTCTTTATCTGCGACACTAAATTATTTTTGATGCCTCACAAAATGCAGGATAAAAAGATTAACAAGCCACAGGGTCAAAGACAGAGTCCAGTTTTCATTCTGACTCATTGGATGACTCTCAGGTGAGGTCTCAACACTATTAGGTTCCAGTGTCCATGTCTAGAATGTATGAAACCAGATAGATGATTCTCAAATCATAACCCACTAGTCTCTAATGGCTCGTAGAGAAGTGATGTAAGGTCCCTGTTAAAGTGAAGGCAAATCTGCACATTCATGCTTTTAAACAAAGTAGCTTTATTTCAATCATCTTACATTTTGGGTTTTTTTATGTAATAAGTTTTACTTAAAACTGGATTCATGCTTTAGCAAATTGAAACCTCACTGGACTATAATAAATAACAACTAATACCTAACACATTTTTCTTCAACAGTTCCTAATATACACAGATAGCATATTTCCAAATGAGGGAGTTGTAAACTCTCAGGGAACTTTTTTTTTCTTGCCATGTCATCAGGGACTGAACAGGTAGTCCTTTGATTATTGAATTAATGATGGTACAACCCAGGATATTAAGTGCTATGGCCGCTGTAAATGGCATCACAGACTGAGTAGTGTAAACAACAGAGAGCTGTCTCTGTCCAATACTAGAGGTTAGAAGTCCAAGGTGAAAAGGGCAGTAAAATTGGTTTTTGTTTGTTTGTTTGTTTTTAAGTCTCTCTCTCTCTCTCTCTCTCTCTCTCTCTCTCTCTCTCTCTCTCTCTCTCTCTCTTTGGTCTGCAAAAGGCTTATGATCTTTTCTCTCCCATTTTGATTCCCACATGTTCATTTACTGATGAGTGTCTGTAGTCTCTGTCATAATTTCTTCATCTAAAGTCACTAGTTGTACAGGGTAAGAAGCTCCCATGAACTCATGCAACCTCTCCAACCTCTTTAAAGGCCTCATTTTCACTACACACAGATTTTGAGGTTCTGAATTTGGGAGAAGAAATGTCACAACTTAGTTTGTAACACCTGGTAGTCATAGAGACCACCCAGAGAGCTCTCTGCTTCTTAAATTGCTTTAATACTTTTGAAACAGTAATATATGCACTTTCTAAAGATCAAGAGATTCAGAACGGACATATTCTTTTAGGTTTGCATCTCATGAACAACTGCTATCAATTCTTATCCATCTTTTCAGGATAGTTTACGAATATTCAAGCCAATAGTGTATCTCTCCCTAATATTGTATATACTGAAAAGATTTATGAGAAAAACTCTCCCTGGCTCAACTCCAGATTAATTAAATTAGAATGGAGTATTGGGCCTCCCAGATGTCTGCAAAGAAAGGAGAGATTTGGGAAACTGCTCTGGGTCCTTTCTGCTAACACTGTGGTCTAAGGAGCAGACTCAGCATGGGCTAGGCAGTGTTCAAAATGCTGGCTCTCAGGCCCCACACAGCCTATTCATGGGAATCTACATTTTAATAAAACCTATTTGTGTCACTTGAATGTAGGTGAAGTTTGAAAAACTGAATGACTTGCCTTTTTACTGGAATTTCTGCTGGATCAACAAACTATTCAGGAAAAGGGCTACCCTGAAGAGGTCTGACCAGAAGCAAAGACAACAGCCGATAACTCCATGAAGAGAAGATGGATTTTCATGATAGCCTGTTATGGCCCATAAGTCCATTGGGAAGAAAGGACAACCTCCACAGCTGGTTTGTGTGCCTTTCATTTGTAAATGCCCAATCCTTAATTTGGAGCTGGCAGCTAAAACAACTGCTACCTCTTGTGACTCCTGTTCTGTGACTGGACAGTTGTTTGTTAGAGAATAAATGTGTGTCTACTGTGAGCTGGAGGATGGCTCTTGTAAACCACAGTGAACACATTGCTGAATTGGCAGTGTGGCATTTCTCTGGCCTGGTGTAATAAATTACGGAAGCCATCATCCGTGGCAAATAACCTAGCGAGGCTGCCTTGCAGGCCCAGGAGAGAAAGAATCAGGGAGGGAAGTGTCATTTAGTCAATTAGCCATGGAAACAGCCTTCCTTCCTGGAGGGTAGATTTTCCTCTCTTCAGAGCCACAAACTCAAATGTCAAACAAGTTGTAACTGCCACGGATAACAGGCTAACTATAGCATTTGCTTTCTGTAATAGAGAGAAACAACTGGGCCATTTTAGTGTTACTGTTGGGGCTCTGGGATTTGGAATGGGGCCAGGTGGGCTGTTTGTTAACAAATTTGTCACTGTCTCCATGCTTCTATACCAGTGCTGCTCTTAGGCTGCCCCAGTGCAGTGTGGTGCAAAGCCAGCACTGGAGGAGAAGGGGAAGTTTTACATGAGGTGACTGTGGTTAGATGTTGGCTCTAATTAAATTAGAGCATATTTCCAGCATCTTTAAACCCACCCCAAAAAGCTAATGAGGACTTGGATTCTACCCAGCCCTGGAATGAACTGAGATGCCCTTCATGTCCTGTAATGCCAGGTGTTTGCCTCAAAGAGGCATTTATGACAGATACCAGTTTTGGCAATTCCTATTGGCAACGGCAAATGATCCATGGGAAGTGACCACCTGCGGGCGAGGAGGGGGGAGGATTGGGTGCCAAGAGCTTCTCTGAGTTGCCTAAGATCACTTGGCATAGAGATGACTGGGATCACAAAATCTCTGAACATGAGCTTCCAGAAGGCAGGGTGGGTGTCACAGTTTGTGAAGTGTCTTAATGTGGGGTCTGGTAGGCGTTTTGGAAGGGGGATATAGAGGAAAGTCTGAGTACTGGGTAATGAAGAATTTTTTTAAGAGTGGATTCAACCATGTCCACTGCCCACCAGAGCACTAGGAAGACTAAGGGAGAGGGATAGTAGAAGGTACTGGATTTCTACCCAGAATAGGCTATTTAGTCTTAGAGAAATGTAGATGTCCAAGGACTTAGAGGGAGCATTTACTAAGGAAACCAGGTGAGTAAGAGTTTATGCCTTTGAGTTTGTCTGAATGATAGAAGCAAAGTTATAAGAGAAATGGACAGGGTTAGAAACAGAGTACAGTTTAACAGTTAAAAAAAATCATGAAGTTGAATCAGACAAGAACATGAACGAGGATCAACAGTAGGAACAGAGAAACTGAGAGATGGCTCAGTGCATAAAGTACTTGCCCAACAAGCATGGGGACTTGAGTCTGAATCCTCAGAACCCACGGAAAGCAAGAGTGGTAGCACTTGTCTATGTTGCTATGGTGAGATGAGAGGTAAAGATAAAAGAAGCTTAGAGGATCCTAGGCTAGCTAGTCTGTTGTGTGCATCAGTTAATAACAAGTGGAGATGAGGATCTGGACAAGAAGTTGCCCCTCTGAATCACACAGGAACACAGGTACCTGCTGTTACACATTAGCACACTACATACACTATACAGACACATGCACATCCACACGATGGCTTCTGTTTTCCACTGGCTTCCAGCTTATTTGGGCATTGTTTCTATTAGCTTGTTTAAAGGACCAAAAGAAGGGTGAACACAGCCTTGTGCACAAATAACAAGTGTCCTACTTCCTCTTCCTGTCATTGACTCAGCTAAACAGTGCACAGAATGCTGTGGTTACAAGTAAGTCCCTCCACAGCTCTGGCCATGATATACCAGTAATACATTAACTGCATACTTGGGTATTTGGGTGATGGCTTACCAAACCCTGGTCAAAACCAGTCCTTTTATTTCTCAGAGATCAGCAGAAGATTAATAAACTGTGACCTTCATTGAGAGCTTGTTTTAGTTTCCTCACTTTGGCAATCAATTAAATTAATAGGTACAAATAACATAGTCATACACCATGTTTCAGGTATCATTCTAGGTACCATAAAGGTATTTACTCATCTAATTATCGAAGAAATGCTCTACAGTGGGCACCAAGATTATCCCTAATGAGGCAGCTGAGGTACACAGAGATGAAGAAACTTACTCAGGGTCACATCCTAGTGACAGATAATAGAGTCCTGACACATTTTATACAAAATTGCATCTTCGGCTCAATTTTCCACTATCATCAATATTTGTATTATTTCTTCCTAAATTGGTCTGGGAATGGGCAAAGCACCTGTATAGTAGATAGATTATAAAGGCCCTCCATATGTCTACATGAAAGGGGTAATAGGGCTAAGCACAAGCCATCTTGACTAAAATTCTTGTGAAGCTCATGGGTAAATTTTCAGAAAATATTTTATGCACGAAACATCAGTGCTGATTCACACAAAGGCTATACAGCAAATTCCTCTAGGAATAGGACTGGAACTTTAATATTAACCAGAGGTCCATACGATCTTGTTTTTACATAGACTCATGCAAAGAAATCCAATCTGAATCCAGAAGAAATTATTAGCAAATTTTGATTTCTTATTTATTCCAGAAAAAATACAATGAAATTTATTTTATAAATCACACATATCTTTTATTTAAACCGAATTCTTTTTGTTTCTCATCCTTACTATATTCATACCTCAAAATCCTGTCATTATTTTCCTCTCTCCCACTTCATCCCTAAACTGCCCTTGATTCTTCGATAGTCCGTTTCAAAAGAAGAGTCTGAGAATACTCTACAATGAAGAGATTAGGTATTGGGGTGTCCTCTTCCCTTGTTCCTACTTTCCAAAAGATGTGAGAAATCTCCAAGACCTTAGAACTCAGTATCAGGAATGAATGAGGGTCAGAAACTCAATCTCCAAGCAAAAGGTTCTCCTAGCACTGGTGTGCATGAGGATTGTGAGAACAGTGTGTCAAGACCACAGTATGTACTCCTTACCACATCATAATGTCTCCACCCTTGTCTACACTTTCACCATAATGCTGTTAACTTTCCTCTCTCCCTCATCTGCCCTCCCCAGCCAGATTTCCTTTAGAACCCATCAAGCTTCTAGCAATTTCTAACAGCCATAGGCCCTTTAGTCTCCCTCGCTTCTGCATAGAAGGACTAGAAGCATGCACTTGCTTCCTGCTGGGTCCAATTGGTGTTTTCCACTCACAAAACACTTTAACAAAAATCTCTCCCTAAACTCTCTAAAGTGTGTGAATAGGGCAGCCAGTCTGTTTAAAATCAGAAACAACAGTTCCTACAGGTGGGATCCAGGAAGGATGAAACTCCAGCTATGCCTGTGACAGGAGGGGCCTGGGTCCAGATTCAGCTCTAGAGTAAAGGACACCTGGTGGGAAGGTCATTTGGTATTCCCAACTGTCCATGAGAAGAGCTCTAGTGAGTGAGTGACTCAGGTACTAAACCTCTTATGCCACTGACTATACAAGAACCACTGGCCTCTCGGAACTCCATCTCCTTCTGCATGGCCAATGATTAAAGAGCTGCAGCTCTAAGGGTCTCCTCTCTATCCAGGAGACAATGACATTAGAAACGTTGCATGTCAGGCTGTCTAGTAAGTATCCTGTGGTAGAAACAATGAGGCGTGTCTCATTTCGGATTCCAGGTCATTCTGGCCAGTTTGATTCTCTTCTCCAGCATTATACTACATTATAGTTCACTTTTCCTTAAACAAGGTTGGGGTGGTTGCCGGTAGAGTTCCCTCACACAACTGCTAAGCATGTTCATGCAATGTCTCCTGTTTGCCATGGACTATGCTAAGTACCTGTGATACAGCAGAGAACAGTCTTGGTGGATCTGTCATATGCTTATTGTCCCTTTATTCATTTTAACAGGTACTCATAAAGTAGATTCTGAGCAGTTATTAACATATTATAAACAAAGAAGTTAATGCTCAGAGGAGGTGGGTTAGATTTGAATATAGGTGACTATTCTGAGAATTTTCCCTCTCTGGTATTAGAGTGCCTAGTGGGCTTTTTCCAAGGTATAGGCTGTGAGCAGGGCCTTTCTTCTCTTTCCCAGGATAGTTAGACTCCAGGTGTCCCTGCCTCACTCAGACACACAGATTTTTACATCTAAGCACTTCTTCCATTCTGGCTTTCAGCTGAGTCCTTTCTTAGGCCTCTTGACTACATTCAAGATGCTTACCTCCTCTCAGTGGAAACTCATTTCTCAGCATTCTAGAACCTTTTCTGCTTTATCCAGACACGATTGCCTCTCTCTTTTCCAACAGGTCAGTCAAGCTGGGGACTAGACCTATAAGCCATCTCTGCTGCTTCTACAATTCATGTTACATTGAAGTACGCACTTATATTCCAGACTCACCCCAACCAGGATCGTGAGTACCCACGTCAACTTGGTATCCACCTTGGAACACAACCCTAGAAAATGAGGAGTCTATGGGACTTGACATCTCTTATACAGTCTTGGTTCACAATAATCCTGCTGTTGTTCACATTTTATAGAAGTGGAAAGAGAAGTTAGACCAACACCAAGCAACAGCTATAGTTAAAGTCTGAACACAGTCGTCTGGCTCAAATTTTGTGCTAGTTGTATTTTTTTCTTTCTGTCTTTCTGGACTTTTGTTTAGTTTGGAAATTTGTTTTGTTTCAGTTTTTACTATTTTGAGACTCAGTCTTATAGTCACCAGGCTTTGAAACATGGTCGCAACCCCTTAGTTGGTAGCATGAGGCAGCCATATTCAAAACATGGGCATTTCCTTAATTTCAGTTATCTGTTTGCTATTCTCATAATTTGGGAGGTCACATGTTTATACATTAACTTTATAGTATTTTCTTTCAACTTATAAACATTTATATCTTATATCATAATTTATAAAATAAGGTGAAATAATGGCTTGAGAGTCCTTTGTCCCCACTCTGTCCTTCCTTCAGCCTGGATGTAGTTAGGTGTCACATTTGAACACCTTCTTGCTGAGTTTAACCCAGATCCCTCATCCCATGCTGCTGCTGCTCTCTAATCAGAACCTTTAGGCTAGACCTAGGCAGTAGCAGCATCTATGGTCTTTCTTGTCTAGCTAACTCAGGCACAGATGCACACACTATTGTGGACCCTTACCTCCTTGTAGTCTTCTTATAGTCTACCACTTCAAGGTCTAGCAGCAGCCAGAGTCTCCCTCTATCTCTGTCTCTCTCCCTCCCTCTCTCCCTCTGTCCCTCTCTCTCTCTCTGAGTCCAACTCATTTCCCTCCCCTCACACTTTCCAATGCCATGCTTACATAGGAGATGAGGCATGCACACATCCTCTTGTGAGTATGAGCCTCATCTGGTGCTGCCCACCACAATGTCCCTCTAATCTCAGGTAGGAGCTGCATCTGTGATTGCTCTTGGCTCAGGCATCTCCACGTGTATCTTTTCTTGTTAAGCCTGACCGAGGTCTGGCCTTCCAGGTAGGCCCGACAGAGATCCACTTTCACATGAGTTTTCAGAGTCTGATTGGTCCCTTACCCCACTATGATTTTTCATGTCCAGACCTAGCTTGGACCCTCACTAGGGGATCTTCCTGGACTTATACCAAACAATCACACAACTTTCAGGACACCTGCATCATACTAGTTAGCAGTGACTTGGAGTCACCTCAGTTTCTTCAATCAATAATCAACACTGAGTAGATTAGATGAAGGACTGACCTGTTCATTTCTCCTATCTGACTTGAAATAAACGAAGTTCAGATGACAGCAAAAATAGAACCAAATTTCCACTCAACATAGGCAGAAAATAATCTACTATCAGACATGCAACCAAATAAATAAACAAATACAACAGTTTGATATATCAATTGATTTCATAACATCTCTTCGTACATTTGCATGTGTATGTACTGTGTAGGTCCTTCTCTTACCCTCTACTTTCTTTACTTCACATGATCTGAATGGCACAGATGATGATGTGCAGCCTTGGAACGAGAAAGACAAGGGTCAATGGAAAGGAAAGATGTATCCCTTGCTTTGCTATGGCTATATAGCTACAAAGCCATCTGACTTTGGGAGCAGAGACAGTAGGCCACCACTGAAAAACAACTAGAGAATATTAGTTCTGTCACCCTGAGTCAGCAGCCAAGTTCCTCTAAGCATCCCCTCTGTTTTCCTGAGCTGTTCTGAGCATTTGCTGTGTTATGTATTCAAGGCATCATTCTTAACCCTGGCACAGTACAGCACAGTGTTGGGTAAATACTGTCTCTCCCTGACAATGCTGCTGCATTTTAGACCTCCCTTATAGAAGACGCCCAGGTTGCAAAGGTCAGACATGGTAGAAGAGAGATGGTAATTCTTTCTCTTTTACCTAACTCTCTGTCCATCCCTCCACCCCCACCCAACCACTATCCCACATGCCAAGAACAGGGAGGAAAAAGAAACCAGAGAGGCAAGGCTGGTACAGCTGGGAGGATCTAGGGATGTAAAATAATCAGAGGGCAGCCGGCAGGTATCACTTTGCAATCAGTGACCTGGGAGGTTGTGTGGAAGTGAGAGACTAGGTCACAAGCATGAAACATTAGCACGTTGACTCGAATGGCCTTAGCAGTGGAGGTTTCTCTGGTTACCAGAGAGCTTGACCTCTGCCCTAGTGCCTCAAAGCTAGTCAACAATGACCCTCAGCAGCAGATCTGGGGCCACCCTCTGTATATAGGCCTCACTGCTCTAGCGAAACTTTAAACCCTTTGCTTAGCTAAGACCTATGGCCCTGGAGATACTTCAGGGAGACTTTCATGCTGAGTAAACTTCAGTGTTTCTGTCACATGCTAAGTATGGAGATTTGTTGTTGTTAAGGCAGCAGAAAACTTGTTTCTGACATAGTTGTCTCTCTTTGGGCTTTGTGTCCTACTGCCTAGAATACCATCCCTACAGGGCTCTAAGGCTTTGTGCAATGTCAACTTATTCTTTCTCTGAGTCAGTTTCTTTGTATTAAGTAATAATGAATGAATCAAGCTGTCAAGGTTATATGAAGTTTAAATAAATATTTCCTATAATGGCCTTGGGTAAAATCTGTAGATAAGATCGTAGAGAAAGAGAAAAAAATACTTTTAAAAAGTCAGAGAAGATTAAAAGTCTATTAGAATAGTAAGAGAACTAGAGGTGATGTTGGAGTTCTCTGTTAAAGGGAGTGGGATAATATCTCAGGATGCCTCTGACTTTGGAAAGGCAAGCATTGAGCTCCCTCCTTGCTCACTCTAACAAGGGCTGTGCTTGTAGATTAGCCTTCGAAGAAACATCACTAAAGTTACAAGGCTGACACAGGCTAGGTGCTTGGGTGTGATCTTTGAAGGATGTGTAGACATATGGAGATGTTCATAGCACATAGAGAAGGCTAGATAGGTTTCTCAAGTCTTATCATTTTTATGGCCATCTGAACATTGATAACCTCCTGTTTCTCATTTCTGGCCTGGTCTTTTATTAACCTTCTCTGTGATGATCCCCAGAAATCCTTACCTGCTGACAGACACAAACTATAAACTCTCTTTCTACACTGAACCTAATATGATTGGGATAGAAGGTATGACTTCAAGGCTTGGTAATAAAAGTACCATGGCTTCCAGCTGGGTTGCTTCAATAATTTGTTCTCGGGAAGTAAACTGTAATTTTGAATGACTACAATTGAGGCCTGTGGAGAGTCCTGTGTGCAGAGAAGGTAGGACAACAGCTATGAAGGATCCATCTTGGATATGTACATGTAGTCAGGCATGCAGATGACTACAGCCTACATCTTGATTGATGTTGCCCAATGAATGGCCCTTGAGCCCTACCCAGTTACTCAACATCTCAATTTCTAACTCCTAGAAACTAACAGAGATGATAAATTTTTGGTATATTCTTAAAACCACTAATCTTTGGAATAATTGATTATCACATATAACTAATATAGACTATATCTTGAAAACTAAGCATAAGCCTCTATGTTGGTGGGAGGAATTTGCCATGAAGAAGCTGTATTTAGAGAATCCTGTGTTGCCAAACCCTGGCGCACAAATTTTGGAATCTCTTGAGAGAACTTTTGAAAATATATATTCCTGGGTCCTGCCCAAGGAAAATTTGATTCATGAAGCCTGAACCCTATGAATATACATCTTTCAAACTCCTTAGTAGCTTTTGATGAATAGACAATTTAGAATCTCAAATAGCATCCTTATTATCCGTATCAGGGCTGAGACGGGAAGTGATCTATTAAGGCAGGAAGGCAAAGCATGGACAGAGGAAAGAGAAAATCTCAAAGGTCCCAGCACTGAATTTGCGACTTTTGTCCCACAGTTGTGGGCTTACAGAAAAACTGTGATATGAAAGCTGGAGGAAAGCAACTAGGGGGCAATTTATTTCAGGTGTGGAGACAAAGCGCAGCCCGTTTCCTCTGAGGATGCATTGGGTGGGCAGCAGCAGACAGGCAGGCAGGCTCCACTGCCTCTGTGGCTGGACTAACCACACCATCTCTGCACAAATGCACATAATAGCATTGTAATGAGCCTGCTGTGCTTTTAAAGTTGCAATGAGAGAGGATGACTGTTCTCTTTAGGATAAACTTCCATCTGCCAGTCCCAGCCAAACACCATAGTCCAGTAGCAACTGGGATTCTGCTCCCAAGTTTGCATGTATGGGAGAGAGAGGGAGAGAGAGAGAGAGAGAGAGAGAGAGAAAATGAATATAATGAATATGACAGCAAGGGTTTCCCTGGAGGACCAAAGACATGGTCATGTGCTTATGAAATATGTGAACACAAACATCTGTTTGTATGATATTTTGCCAGCATTGTAGCCTTTTCTGCAGAAAGCCTACATGGTTTGTAGGCATACAATGTATCTTTGATGTTATGCTTTTTTTTTTTGGTTTATTCTTGGAGTTATGAATGGTGACTTACAAAGATGATGTTCCATATTTGATCTGAATGAGACTTGACAGCAAGTCATCAGTCTGGTGACTTGGTAAATGCTTTCTGTGTTCTAGTTACAATAAGCATTGAGAGCTTTATGTAGATCAAAGGCCTCCCCTGTGCACAGTACTTGTGAGAAGAAAGGTTGTAGCCAAGTAGGTGTCTTGACAATACTGGAGAAAGGTGTAGGGAACAGATGATCACCTGCCAAGACGAGCTGCCTTCCCGTTTCTCTCAGTTCCCTAACTTTGGCTTCTGGCTGCTCTCCACGTAGGGCTGCTTGCCAGATGAGGTAGGTATGGGCTGTTTTAAGGAGAGCTGTGCAATGTTGGCAGCTTGGTTACAAATCAGTCTCTGGCTTTGATGCTCTAGTTCTAGCGACTAATTGCTGGTAACTCCAGTGACTGCCCCATTCTCCTGCTTCCTGAAGCTTCTGATGTATAGACTTCTAGCAGAGTTATTTATCATGTTGTACTACAGAAATTTGTTAGAATGCCAGATTCCCTTGCCCCTTTGTCCTCAGATCTTTGTGACAGTCACTTTGCCTTCTTTGCTGTGATAACTTCAGGCCCTGGTCCTGTACCTGGAATATAAGTGATGATGTGAGTAGTTTTTCTCATGACAGCAAATGTTTCCCCCCACCATGTTAGATCATTGTGATCATGATGAGAGAGAGAGAGAGAGAGAGAGAGAGAGAGAGGCAATTATTCTAAACAAATGAATCCCACACAGATCAAATGGGGTGATTGAGCAACGAGAACAGAGATATGCATTATTAGGAAGAGATTATGAACTTCCTCCCAAGACCAAACATTTCTTTGAATCCTAAAGCATTTTCCCTTCACCTCACTTTCTTTCTAAAGTTTTTACTTAGCAAACTATTGAAAACCCAAGGTGTTAATGCTGGCTACCAGAAAGGACCCCTTTTAGTATTGCCAGTTCCAGAAGAGGCAGAAGTCCTGGCCCTGACTTTTAGCCTATGCCAGAATGCAAAGACGAAGCCAAGTCACATCCTACCTGGGTATGTTCTATTTGGCATCCAGGAACACTCAACATTTTGCATGGTGTGAGGCCACTGCCACTGTATTCTGATGCTTCCTGGTTTTTCTACTCCATATGGAGCAGTGAGCTCTTATTGTAATCAAGGATAGTAGCAATAGTTATCCTCATATGAATTATAAAGTTATTGTGAAGCCGGAGCCAAGTACTGAACATTCTCCCCTGTAATCTGAAACTCAGAATAGTTCAATAAGTTACCTAAGGTCACATGACTTCTGAAGTCAGGAAGGAGTACAGTGGGCTTGGGAAAAACACAGACAACAGCTTAATATAGAGGTCAGAGGCTCACTCATTTAACAGTAAGGACAGCAATAGCTGTTCCCTGACTTATGATGATACCTGAGAGCATTTCATTCTCTGACAGGATGTGCATAGCAGGCATTCAGGAAGTGCATATTAGAGTCTCTCCTCTTCTGATTCTATCTTGAGTTCAGGAATCCTGACAAAGGGGAAGCACAATGATGTAATTTCTGATCAGAATTGTCAGAGCTGTAAGTTCCCCTTGTCACCTCTGTATCTCATTGTCTCTAGAGGAGCACAAAGAAAAAGCTAGTATTCACTATTCTTTAAAGAAAATGTCCCTCACAACAGTAAATGTCCTCCCTCCCCCATTAGATCATTGTGGGCATGACAAGAGAGAGTCGTATAGAGAAGCAATTATTCTAAGCAAACGAATCCCACACAGATTCAGAGGGAGTGATTACAATGAGAACAGAGACATACATTATTAGGAAATTAAAGTCAAAATCAAATAAGGAGTGGGAACTCTGAGTCTCAAATATTTAATTGTCATAATTGCCTAATTAAGGATGGTTTTTAAAGCACTCCTCCCCCTTACCCGTGAGTACTAGGAAGGCTTTATTTCCAGGAAGACAATTGCAGCACTTAGACTTATCATAACGTGAAGGCTGACCCCTGGCAAACCTCCCTGAATGAAAAGCTATGCTGTCTCTTCATTCATTTTCTCATTTGGCAAACACAGAGTGTCTACTACTATACACCACTTCTTAGGCATCTCAAGGGACTGTACTCTCGAAGTCAATGAGTTAAGAGGAGGTCTCTGGAATCAAGGTGAACTGACCTGTGTTACTCAAAAGACTACTTATTCATGGCTTACCAAATCAGCAGGGAGCCCAATGGTAACCTATACATGAAGTTGGGTCATGGCCAGAAGGTGGGTCAGGCTGTAGGGAATAACAAGAGCATAACCCCAGTGAGTCACACAGCAGAGAAAGGTATAAGAACAGAATATATAATTGAGAGGAGCACAAGAGTACCATTTGAATGTGTAAATGCAGACATTTCCAAGGATACCTCTGAGCTCAGTGTTGTCTGTCCTTCTTCCTAGACAGGCTTTGGAGGATCAGCATTTCCATATGACTTTCTGTGTGCTCAATGCTCAGCACATAATAGAGACTTTAAAATATGTTCTTTCTTTAAGATAGATATTGATTCAAGTTTAGAGGACCTTTACAACACTAAGACAAGTTTGGTACCTACTATGCCCACCACATAGTAAATGCTCTATAAAATGTCTTGAGTGAATGAATGTGCCCTTCCTAAATGAATGAATGGTGAGCCCTGTTGTACATTCTGGAATAGAAAGATGATTAATGTGTGGCTCTTTCCCTTGAATAGCTTTGAGATAAATGAGGGACATAGATTTTGGACCAGTTAATGAGAACCAAACCTGCTCTGAGATGAGTCATTCCATTTATCAAGCGTGAGAGCTGGCATCTCATTTTCATTAATGCAGGTGCTGCTGTCAGGATCATTTTTGTTGGTCTACAGACTTTCTTTCCCCAACCTGAGTGTCAACTTCTTGAGGACAGAGGCCTATAAAATAGTAGGCCATCAGTTTGCCTTTGCAGGATGAAGGCATGAATGAAAGGGCAATGGAATGTTCTTGAAGTTGAAGACTTGTCTAATGTTGTTTTTATATTATATTGTCCTAGCATCTACATATATATATATGAAAATAGAGTTGCTATCTGTATCCACATTTGTCCCCCCACTTGACAAATGCTTTTTCTCTGACATCACAAACACTTCTAAATGTCTAAATGTTCCTTTGGAAGGGTTTTAATAAATCTACTGTAAAGATTGTGCCAGATACTATACAAGGAAGCAAGGCAGCATGCAACTTGATTTCTATCCTCAAAAGCTTTAATTAAATTGTGGGAATAAAGCCTAACCCCATTGAAACAACTCATCTACATATCAAAAGAAAATGCCAGATCACATTGACAAAATAGTAAGTCACCAACCTCGTGGTGGTTCATCACATCTTCCATATCTTGTTGTATTAGAAGAGCTGCTTAGTTTGAAAACAATGATTTATTGTGGTGGACCTACCTTCCTACCACTCCAGTTAAAAACTGAAAATACCAAGGACCAAAACTGTTTTAAAAAACAACAGGCAGCATGGGAAACAGACTACATGAGTTGTGTGTGCACTGACCCTGTATGATGTCAGATGTGGGTCAGGGAGTGTCTTCTTTGAGAGGAAACACTTAAGAGTGTCTTGATGAGTGGGTAGAATTCTATGCGGGACTATGGGAAGTGAAGAATTACATTAGGGTTCGACAAGCATGCCTTATCTCAGGCCAATATCACAATCAAAGGAGACTAGTCCATCTGCCTAGAGAAAAGTGAGATTCAGAGAAGTTAATCCATTTGATCACAAATACTTGCCCCAAAGTGGTCAAGGCAAGCTCATTCTTTCTTCACTCAATTCCACACTGGGGAAGAGCTGGTAGCCTAGAGCTGGGACATAAGCTTGAACTCCCTGAGTTTAATGAGGTAGGACTTGTATCAAGATGAGATTGGAATTCTTTTTAATTTACTAGATGTTGCACTTGCTTTCATTTGGCTGAATCCTGTAGTTATTTTTGCTTCATTTTCAAATGAAAATGCAGGGTGAAGAGCAGTCATGTGATTGGCAACTTCAGCTATATCCAAACCACAGGTCAGATTATTTACAGTTTCTGTCTTCTGAAATATAAAAAAAATTCTTTGAGGAGAAACTAAGCGAAAAACAGTAGAAAAATAAGTGTACTTGGAGAAAATAGTAATCCCCTTCTCCAAAAAAGTATAAAAAGCATTGCTTTAACTTTTAATAATCCAATCAATCTGACAAAGAGCTCCTTGTAGACTAGGCCTCGTGGCACTTGACTATAACCATGGCACTCTTCCAGCTAAAGTAGGATCTTCAAGTTTGAGGTCAGCTTGAGTTACACTATAATATCTCACCTCAGAACTAAAAAACAATAAACCAAACACAAAAGAACTCATATTTTCTATAACCCCTACAAAATCCTTGAGGAATCTGAGCACATGTAAATACAGCAACTTGAAAACATGTATACTCTTTTGTCTCTCTAGTCCTGCCATGGAGAAACCATTGTAAGGAGAACATTCACAGCTACAAAGCTAACCTCTGACATTTTCTTGAGATTAGCTCCGGTGACAAATATGACACAAATTACTCTGAGGAAGAATGAAGAGTAGATATAGAATCAAGGTTTAAGAGAACAACCCATGTCTTTCAAAGTAGATATAGACATGCTGAATTATTTACTTTATTGCAGGATCCGAGCTAACACTTGAAAGCTTCAATAAATAAACATAATGGGCTCCCTTTAAAAATGTATTGGTTGGCAATTTATTTACTCATGTATATGCACCTTATGGTATGTGACATATAAGGAGCATTCCTCTCTACAAGAAAAGTACTTCATAGTTGGTTTTAATAGGGGGCTGGCAGCTAGAGTTCAAACCGATCTCTGTTTCATACTTAATGTCTTTCTGTACATCTTTCTTTTTCTTGTTTCTTTTCCCCTTCCTTCCTTCCTTCCTTCCTTCCTTCCTTCCTTCCTTCCTTCCTTCCTTCTTTCCTTCCTGCTATCTCTCCCTCCCTTCTGTATCCTTTCTCATTTTTCTTTTCATTCTGTACTCTAATTAATCTATTCATGCCTCAGTGAATGCCAATAAATTGGGTCTAGAGAGCTCTTGGTAGCATGAGTGAAAATATGTTTCTGGAAGCACAGTACTGTAAGTGATGTATATAAGATATGGTACATATTAAGATCATGCAAAATTCATAGCAGCACAGAAGACACTTTTTGGAAATTCAGTAGAAAATGTATAACCAAAGTTTTTTATTTAAATGAATAAATTTACCCAGCAACCCAATAGTTTTACTTTGGGTAAGTGCCCTACATGATGGGAAGAAAAGCCAACCCCCTCCCCAAATAAAAAAGAAGCTTTGTACAAAAAAGTCTTCATTATAACATTATTTATTACAAAAGCAATATCATTCTATACTTGGATGCAACCTAAATTGTATAAGAAGTAGTAATGTTACAATTCAACTCGATCAGTTGAAAGCCTCCAGAAATGATCCCTGAGAGAATTAAGAAATAACCAAGGCCTCAGGTCAACAAAGAAACAATTATTCTGGAAACCAAGTCAATAAGTCATGTTGAGTAATTACCAGATGATGTGCAATGATCAGGATCATTTTGACTTGTCTCTTTTATTTTTCATTTTTAGAACACCTACTATGTGGAGACTTGCTACATCCTTAGTTTGTGCTTTAGCATAGGTGATCTTATTTAAGCCTCCCAAGAATTCCAAAAACATAACTAAGTTATCATAGAAATCCTTCTGTTAAATGTCACGAAAATGGAGTCTGAGAAGGGAACTGAGGTGCTTAAGATACACAAGTCTAGAGACAGACAGTCTGTCAGCTAATTGCCTTTTCCATGATAGCTCAGCTGACTTGATGTGAATTTGTGTATTGGCACATACAGTATTCAAAAATCTCAGAACCTCTTCCATATTATAAGTAGGGGAGGTGCTTCTTCCTAGGTTACAGTGGTATCATTTTATTTATTTATTATTATAGGAAAAGGCTCTACACCACAAAGAGTAGAAGAACAGTCACTAATACTGTGACATCAGGTCAAAGGCTTCTCACTGTGACTTTTCTGAAACACAAATGAGGACCATATTGCACCTACAATATTAACTGAATTGCATGTTGTGACCATTCACACCAGGTCAGACTCAGCTGTGTGGAGGACTGTCACATATAAAATACTGTCCTTGCCTCTGATGCCATGTGACCTAGTCAGATGATGCCACTGAAAAGAAATGACCATAATTATTTATCACATAGTAGTTTCCAAAGCATGATTGGACACATTTTGATTCTCACCACATCTATCAGCTAGACTAAACACACTTCAGTTGCCTCACTTGACTGTTGAGAGTACTAGGCTAATGTGACATCTATGACAGAGATGTAAATGGGTACCTCTATTTTGAAAAGTCAGTAGAGTACACAATACAACAACTTGAAAACATGTATAAACATTAACCCTCTAATCCCACTCAGGATGAATTATCATCTGAAAAGAATCCAAAACCATGTGAAAAATTGTGTGCCCAGACATGTAAAAAATATGCATAATAACTGGAAACTATCAATATATCTAGCAGTACAACAAAGATTAAGGAAAATTTGACATATTTAAACTATACTCTATATCTGAGCAAATAAGATAGTTTTTAAGCAAAATGTTTGTCTGTATGTATTTAAATGTGTATGTATATGTGCACTTGCTATGGTTTATGTACACCTGTACATTCATGAGCCATGGATACCAGATGAGTCTGTCAGGTCCTTTGAATCTGGAGTAAGAGGCAGTGACGGGCTCCCTGATATGGGTACTGGTATCTGAACTATTAATCTATGGAAGAACTGAAAGTGTTCCTAACTGCTGGACCACTTCTTCAGCCCAAGAGGAAAGAGGATTTTAGCAGACAGTTCTACTCTTGCCACTAAGAACTTTGTAGTAGATTGTACATGGTAATGGCAGAACACCTGTCACAACAAGCCATCACACATTCAGCAAGAAAACAAGAGGAGGAAAAGGAGGAGAAGCAAGGCAGAGAGGGAGAGGGAGTGGGAGAGAGAAGAAGGAGGGGAAATGAGAGAGAGAATCTCATGTTTCTTTTTGAGGGAATGTTATATTCAACCCAAGATAATCTACAAGGTCCCACTTCTTAAAGTTTCCAAAGAAATCTCCTACAATCTCTACTTTTGAGACCAGGACCCTAATTACAATGGACCACTGAGTTACATCCAAGCCCATATACAACCTAAAAGATAGCAGCCACAAATTCTATTATTAAGGCTCTGCTCTCATGGTCCAATTCCTTCCAAAGCATCTCTCTTAATATCACATTGAGAGGTAGGAATTTGACATGTGTTTGGAGGGACACAAGCATTTATCCTGTGGCATCTAGTAAGCTCTTTGTTCTTGTTAGCTATCAGAGAGGCATCCGAGCACCATGGGTGAATATGGGCCCAGAATCAGAAAGCCTAAGTTTGTAGACATACCCATGTGCACACAACTTTAAAGGAATTAAAAACAAAACAAAAAATCCTTCTTTTCAAGTAGCCTGGGTCAGACATTCCATCACAGTAATGAACAGCTGACTTACACAGTGTCTTTAGTTTAAAAATTATTTGTCTAGAAATCAGTTTCATTGTGATATTTTCGTGTGTGTGTGTGTGTGTGTGTGTGTGTGTATGTGTGTGTTGTTATATTTTGTTCTAATCTGACTCCCCATAGCCCTACCATTCCTCTCTCCTGTTCTTGATAGTTCTCCTTTTCCATTCATGACATAAATATGAACCACTACTCTCTCCTCTTTTCCCCTTTCTCCACATTTTAGAAGTTTTCCACCCAACTGTGTAATC
>NW_021604618.1:13313716-13338012 GCF_004785775.1 Grammomys surdaster | reverse complement strand
GTAAATCTAGATCCCACATATGAGAAATGCTATGTGGTATTTGTTTTGTTTTAAAGAAAAACAAATATCGAAAAGACTTTATTTTCTCTTTTCATTTTTTACTAACTTTTAGGTTAGCAAACAAAACATTAATTTGCATCACATATTTTTTTGTGCACTTATACCATATGTTCTCATTCAATGCCATCTCCTGTAACCTTTTCTCCACCCTGGATGATTTCCTCTCTCCCCTCTTGTGCTTTCATGTGGCATGTATTCTGTTATCCTGATTTACTTTCCCTTCACCTAAGATAGTCTCCCATTACCTCTTCTTTTTATAGTTTTATTATCTACATGTACACAATATATAAATACACATAAATGTAACTTAAATACAAGTTTTATGTATAAGAAAACAACTGAGGCTATTTGTCTTTCTGGGTTTGATTAATTTTTCTTGACATAATGGTCTCCAGTTCCATCCATTTTTCGGTGAGCATCATATCTTCACTTTTCTCTTCAGATGAATAAAATCTATTGCATACACACCACATTTCTTTAACCATTCATCTGTTGATGAATATCTAGGTTGCTTCCATCTCTTGCATACTAAATATGATGCAGCAATTAGCATGAAGTATGAACATACTTCATATTTGAGATATTCAAGGCATCTCCATACTGACTTCCAGAGTGGATGCACCAATTAATATTTCTACAAGCAGAGAAGAAGCTTTCCTTATTCCCCACATCCTTGGTGGCATTGGCTGTCATTAGTGTTCTTGATGTTAAATTTATTTATCTCTCTTTATATCTATCTATCTATCTATCTATCTATCTATCTATCTATCTGTCTGTCTGTCTGTCTGTCTGTCTGTCTGTTTATCTATCTAATTTTTGAGGGAAATTCTCATTTTATAGTCCTGGCTGGTCCAGAACTCCTAAGGTAGACCAGGTAAGGCTACCCTATATTATTTGCAAACTAAATTCTGTGGTGACAAATGTGACTTACTAGACTCAACTTCTCAAAATAATATGAATTTTCTTAATGGCTAAGTATGTTTCATGCTTTAAAAATACTTATTGTCCATTTGTCTTCTTCCTTTGAATGCTATATAATCAGTCAATTAGCCTATTTAGTGATTGGATCATTTGGGTTTATTGTATTCAAAATTTACAGTTCTTTATAGATTCTAGATATTATTTCCTTTGATTCATAGCTGCAAACACTTTTCTCACTTATAGGTTGTCTTTTCACTGTAAAAATTGTCTTTTCTGTTGTACAGAAGACTTTTAGTTTTATGTAATCCCATTTGTTAACTCTTAGGATTGCTTCTTGTGCTTTTGTCTATTCAGAAAGACCTTGCTTATACTTATACCATTAAGTGTTTTGTCTATGGTTTTTCTCAACAATTGATGATCAGCAAGTCTTACATTAAGATCTTTGATCCATTTGAAACAGGCTTTTGTTCAGAGTGAGAGATATGAATCTAGTTTCATTCTTAGATATTTATTAGAATGCATAGATATATTTTATTTAATTACTGTTCATATCTCCTGCAGACACAAGGGTGCAGTTGAGTAGATAAGACACAGGCCGTGATGTCTACACACTCTAAGAAATGTTATTAGCTGGCACTTTAGTAACAAAATTTTAATCTGATCTCTGATTTAAATGGTCACTGAGCTTATAAGGGTAAGGAGGAATGTAGAGTCCTGATTTTCTTCCTGGTCCAAGCATGGAGAGAAATAGATTAGAAGAGAAGTAAAGAATAATGACCTTAAATATAGTTGTATTGACATTATGCCATGACACAGATATACATCTAGCCTTCTCTCTGGCCATGTCTTAGTAAGTTCTAGGTCAGCAAGGGTTGAATGCTAGGATCTGTCAAAAACTCTAGAACAAATGGTATGACTATAATGTTTTCACCTCTCAACTTTTCAACAGCACCTGGGCAAACATATAAGCAGCAAAGATTGACTCTAGGGTCCTTTTTAAATTGTCAAAATTAAAACCAAATTGAAAAACTTGGGTGAGGCCACAGGGGAAACTTGAGCAGAGAAGTCTGTAAACAATATTCTGGTCATTTCAGACTTTTTCAATTAAACAAAATAGAAATGTACCAATTAGACAGATACATCCTCTTGAATTACTAAGGTCGTTCTACTAAAAGGTCTTAGGAGCATTCCAGTTTTAGAGAAGGGAGGAATAATACTCAATATACTTTGAAGTGAAGCCCTTTAGTTCATTGGGACAACAGGACAGACCATATTACTGTATTAGTAAAACTAAGAAAGTAAGATATTGATACCTCAAAAAACAAGAACTGGCTCAGTTTGTTGTTAGAGTGTTGTTAACTTCCTCAGAATACAAGTGCTCTTACAGTCACATAAATAAGTTGAAGGTTATCTGAAAGGAAGCTGTGTGTATTGACACATACTTGAAATCAAAGGATTCAGAAGGAAAGGCAGAATTGCCATAAAATTGAACCTAGACTAGTCGACATAGTAAGTTCTAGGTCAGCAAGGGTTGAATGCTAGGATCTGTCCAAAAGCAAATGGAGGAGGAGGGAGAAAAGGGAGATGAGGAAATGAAGTGGGAGGGTAGGACAAAACTCATTTTTGAGTACTGGAGTATATTTTCTATACTACATTCTATTGTTTGCACACATAATTTCATGTTTCTTTGTGCTTTTTCCAGTTTATGAACTCAGAAACACACACATCTTTCTCAAGTTTACACCCTTTAATAACAATGAGAACCACTTACTGGGACTTGTACAATTTAATAGAACATTCTAGGGTCAAAATCTTACAATGTCAATATTTAAAAACAAACAATCCAACTCCAAAGTTAACACTGCAGACCATGTCACTAAACTGCATCAGTATTGTGTGAATACAAGTTTATCTCCAGACTCAGAGATTTTTTTTTTTTTTTACAAAGTAACATCCTTGATTTTGCAGTCTTGCTTGAACATATTTCATCATGGAATATCAAGTACTCAGATCTGGTGTAGCCTTCAAATTACTCTAATTCACATTGCATATGTGTCCTATACCTGTGCTGGAATCAGTGGGCTTTTCAACCCTCTAAATCTATAACATCTCTCCAAGTATAGTAACAGACTGTACTCAGCATAACTTCCAGCTGGGTATCAACCTCTGAGAAGATAGAAGAGGTTTATCTTTGTAGAAAACATGACAATTCACATTTGATGAGAATGTGTAAAACCTATGTGATAGTTTTTTGGGGGGCTGCCAAAGTCCTGGGTGATTTAAGCAACAAAAATTGATTTTTTTATTGTTCTGGTGCAAAAATAACCAAGATCAAGGTAGCAGCAGGGATGTTTCTCCTGAGGCCCTTCCTCTATGAAAAGGAACAGTATTAATAAATAAAATAAAAGGAACAGCATTCTTATCAAAGAAAAAGAGAAGTATTTTCATCAAAGACAAAGGAAAGTTGAAAATATGCCACGTTTGGACCTACAAATCCTTTGTTTCCTTAAATCACAGTGAAGGTGGAATTCCTGTCCATTAACTTTTTATTTCTTACTATTTGTATAGATGTTTTATCCAATTTGTATTAATGCTTTTTTCATAGATTATATTATGATCATACTATTTATCTTCCCCTAACTTTTATTCTCCCCTGACCTACTTACTCATCCAACTTCACATTCTTTCTCTCTTAAGAGGAAAACCTGGAAAACTAACAACACCAAAAACAAAAATCAAATTACCTAAATAAAGAAAGACAGAAAATCAATAAGTCAAAAGCTAAAATAAAGCAAAATTTGCGCACATGTGTGTGTGTGCATGTGCACACACACACACACACACACACACACACACACACACTCAGAGAGGGGGAATTTTGTGTTGTTTAACTATTCCTGGACATAGGTAGATGTGTGTTTTTCAGACTTTTTTACCACATGCATGTCTGGTACCTGACATCACAACATCCAGAAAAGTATGTTGAATCTTCAACACTGGAGTTATAGATAGTTGTGAGATGTCACACTGGTGTTGGGAATCAAACCTGGGTTCTTTGGAAGAACATTCAGTGCTCATAACCACTGACCCATCTCTTTAGTCTGTAAAACTTTGCCTTACAAATTCCAATTAAAACCACTTTAGATTTATTTTATGTATATGAGTATTTTGTCTATATGTATATATGTGTACCATATGCATGCCTGGAGCCCATGAAACTCAAAATAATGCATCAGATCCTTTTGAATTCTAGTTACACAGGGTTGTGAGCTGCAATATGGAAATTGGAAACCTAACTTTGGTCCTCTTCAAGAACAATAAGTGCTCTTAAGTGCTACATCAGTTCTCCAGAAGTAGCCTACACAATTTTGAACATCACATCTTAAAAGGCACATTCATAAACTGGTAAGAAAAGAATAAAAATCTAAAGTAGGGCACAGGTTAATGTTAAGACCCTATTGCTGAAGACAACATATACACTGGTCACAAGACAATGGAAAATCAAGTTGATGTTTATAAGAATGCTTCTTCCCTCTGGCTTTCTCTCAAAGCAGTGGAAAAAGACAAAAGTAAAATAAAATAAAATAAAATAAAATAAAATAAAATAAAATAAAATAGTACACATGCTAACCCTAAAGATCAGGGACCTTTGTTGAAAAGGGGTAGGAATTGTTGTAAGAGCTAGAACTTTGAGAGGATCAGAGAGTAAAACAGTGTATATATATTCTGGACATGGCAGGAGCGTTGTACCCGTAAGGTCATGAGAAGCTAAAGATGTCTGCACAAGTTCTGCATCAATATTCTAGCATGTATCAATATTCTAGCATGTATCAATATTCTAGGTGTATCAATATTCTAGCATGGAATGGGAAATACTGCATGAGTTCTTTCCCTAATCTAATGAGCTCTGAACAGTTGATGGCTACGTGTGTATCCCACTGGGTCAACTATGCTCCAGTAATCAATCTATACCCAGTAGTGTATGGACAGCAGTAATTGGAGTTGGTCTGCTGTTAAAATAATTTCTTTAAAAAATGAGGGCATGAAGCTATAGGCATGTGGAAAATTATGAGTAGAGTAAATAGAATCAGAGAGGAGTTAAAAGGAAGAATTAGGGGTGAATATGGTCAAAATACATAGTATAGAATCCTCAAATTTATAACAATATTCTTTTTTACTCTTTTCATTAATTAATTATTTTATTTATTTACATCCCAAATGTTGCCTTCCCCTCCTAGTCCCCCCTTGGACAGTTTTCCCCTCATCCCCCAACCCCTTCACCTCTGAGAGGGCACCCCACCCTTACATGTCCACCCTGGGTAACCATGTCTCTACAGGATTAGACATATCCTTTGCCACACAAGGTGGTCCTCTGCTACATTTGTTTGGGTGGTGGTGGTGGGGTTGGGAAGCACAGACCAGCCCATGTATGCTCTTTGATTGGTGGTTTAGACTCTACGAGGTCCTAGGAGTCCAGGTTGGTTACACTGTTGACCTTCCTGAGGGGTTGCGACCCTCTTCAGTTCCTTCAATCCTTCCCCTAACTCTTCCATAGGGGTCCCTGACATTTGTTCAATGCTTGGCTATCAGTATCTGCATCTGTCTCAGTCAGCTGCTGGTAGAGTCTTCAGAAGACAGCCATGCTAGGCTCCTGTCTGAAAGCACAGCATAGCATCAATAATACTGTCAGGCATTGGTGCATGCCCATGGGATGGATCCTGAATTGGGGTGGTCACTGGTCTAACAACATTCCTCTTAAAACAAAAATGAATCGAAACTTTCAGAAGGCAGATTGAGACTTGGGTAACTGCTGTAAAACATATTTGGCATCAGAATTTCTCAGATACAGAGATTTGGTCTTCTTTTCTTGAGTTGGTAAGTGTTGTGTAGGCTTCAGGAGTCTATGCTTTTGAATTACTCTCAAAGTGATTTTTAACATGTGTCACTTTACTACGTTCTGATTTCATTCCCCCATGTTGCTAACTTCCCCATTTCTCTGACAAAATGTATCTCTTATCTTATAGGAATTCATTTGTATATTCCATACAGCATTTATCAAATTATACTTTAATCTTTATCATATCCACAACTTAGCAGTGTAGACTTTGAGTCTATTTTATTCTCATCTTGCAAACTCCTACAGTATTTACTACAGTGCCTAGCACAGAGTATCAGCATAGATCTGAGAACATACAGAAAGAAACATTAATATTATATTTTCCACTTCCCCAACTCTGGCAGAGAAACCTACTCAGAAAGTACCTAATTGCTGTGTGATTTGACAAAGCTGGGTAGTCAGGCTGGGATGAGGGTGATTAATTACAGTGACATGCTGTGCTGCCCCAGAGGTGGGTAGCCTATGTTATAGTCAATTAGCTACCAGACACAATCACTTACGTTGTTATTTATTGCTGGGTATGTCTGAGAAATAAGTCTTGGAAGGCAGAGAACAGATGAGGGGACCCATCACTGTGTGCCTCCAGGCAGAAAAACACAGAGAATGTGGGGATCACCAGGGGCCACTTTTTTCAAATAAGTCAACTGGAAAAGGTCCAAATCCTCCCACCTACAGATTTCAGTACACGAGATGAGAAGGGAATGAACAAATTCTCTTCAACTAGGGGCACAAAGCACCAGGGAAGCCTCTAAGGTAGAAAATATAGATACAGGGATGTATGATACTGGCAGAGAAAGCAGCATGCACCACAGAAGAGAGAGATCATGGCTAGCAGCTTTAAATAAATTCCCATGACCCCAGTGAATGGGCTGTAACTGAGAATCAGAAGCAGACTCTGAAGAGTAAATCACCATTATTAGAAGAGTAAAGAAAGGAGGATAGACCAGGAAAGAGGTGGGGCTCTTAGGGATAAAGAAAAGGAAGTTTCAGGAAAGAGGGAGAAAAACAGTTTGAACATCACAGATGCTACCTCTTCCGTAGTCTACCAGAGATTGTGAAAGACAGCACTGTGTAGTGGAAACAACAACCTGACTTTGAAGATTGTTTCTAGCACTACCTTGGGCTACGTTTTTAGGCCATCTGGAAGTGTTTCTTCATCCGTATAAAGATAGTTATCTCAACATGGTTTTGAAGATAGATTGAGATAATCATGTCTGTGGAACACTTGGCAGGTTCTCAACAATTGTTTCCTCAGTACATTATGCCACTTACAACAGACCCATAAAATTGGTGTCTCCGTTCCACAGATGAGAAATCTGAGGCTTGAAGAAATATTCAATTTACATGTGATCATAAGTTGGTAACGTGGCAGAGTCATAACTGAAAACCCATGTCTGGGGCTGGAGAGTTAGCTCAGTGGAGAGCAAGGCCAATGAGTGTGAGACCTCGGGTTTAATGTTCAGCACCAATGAGAAGACAGCAACAACAGCAAAGCTCATTTTTGTTAGACTCTGAAATTCATGCTTCTCACTGTGAAGAGAGTGGAACAACGTGGATTTACTTAAGGCAAAGTGAGTACAATATTCTGTGGTGAAATGAAAGTGCTGGGAAGAGGCATGCTTACTCTTGCTAACAAAATGCAATGGTGCAGAATGACACCATCAACTTTAATCTCTCAATCTCTCTCTCTCTCTCTCTCTCTCTCTCCCTCTCTCTCTTTCCTTTGGCCTCCCTTCTTCCTTCCTTCCCTCTCTTCCTCCTCACTTCTTTCTTTCCTTTAGCTCTGTACACTTTTTTTTTCTGCATCTCTGCTTTGCTATTTCCTCTGAATTTTGACACAGTGACTATCTCTGATGGTTAATACTGATTGTCAACCTGAGAAGACAAGTTGACAAGTCTCTGGGTATGTTTGTGAGGGAATTTCTAATTAGGTTAATTAGGGTGAGAGGACTCACCCTAATTGTGGTTGGAGATATTTCATGGGCAGGGGGCTTTGGCTGAATGAAAAGGAGGAGGCACAAGTGCACGTGCACTCATCTCTCTGCTTTCTCATTGAGGAAGCAGTGTTTCCGGCTATCAACTTCTGGCTGCCATGACTTCCCCATCTTAATGGGCTCTGCCCCCAAACTATGAGCCAAAATATAACTCTTTCTTCTGTAAGTTGATTTTGTCAAGTTTTTGGTCTCAGCAACAAGATAAGTAACTCATACAGTGGCCTTTCTTCCATAGCTTCCTACCACACCCATTACCATCATTCATATTTCCTGAAGGTTGAGGGTAGTTTGACAATATATTGCAAAAATTGTCCATGAACACAGCAGCCCAGCTGAATAATTTGTTAAGTTTCAGAGATGAAAGAAACAGCTTTACAATGTCATACTTAGTCTTACTCTCTCCACAAGGGGTGCTAACACAGGTAGAGAATGAAGGAAAACGTACCTAAGTACCAGTGCCCCAGAAGAGTTAGAATCACAGCTCTCCTGAAATGATTAAGCCCTTTGGGAAAATATAGTTCTGAGGGCCCATTCATCACCATATGCATTTTTGTTGACATAGTCCCTCATAGGAAACTGAGTTTGAACTGTGAATACTTTTCTCCAATTTCCAATTCCATTATCATAGATAGATACTATGACAGGAGGTTACTTAGACTTATTTTGTAGTTACTCTGAAATATTGATGTTAGTGTAGCTATTTGCTTATTAAAATACTACTTTCATCACACTTTTCAATCTATAAAGGTCTACTTTCTTATCCAGGAAGCACAGATAAAGATAGTCCTAGAGTCTGGAAAGATGACTTAGTCTCAGCCATGAAATCTCTTCTTTGTCCTGCTTTTACTTAGGACCAGTATTTATTGGTACAATTTTTTCACAAATAACATAAGTATTCCACTCAGCAGCACAGAACTATGATCTGTTCCACTTCCTCATTCTCCTTTTATTACTTTCTCCATTTTTATTTTGTCCACCTGCTTTTCCTTCTCATCAAACTTTCCCATAAGCTATAAAGGCAAGAAGTACTACCAAACTTATCCTATGAAGCCTGTACTACCCAAACACCAAACTAGATATAGATACAATAAGAACAAGAAAACTACAGAGCAATCTCACCTACAAGTAGGATTATTTAACTCTTTCATTTACCATCTGTATCCCTTTTATATTTTTCTTATTTATCAAAATAAAACTTGACCTATATTGGATAAGAGTGGGGAGACTGAGCAGACTTGCCTCATTTTAGATTTTGGATAAAATGATCTCAGTTTATCCTCATTTAGTATACAGCCCTTATTATATTAATGCATGCTCCTTCTGATCATAGTTTCTTCGGGGGCTTTTTATCATAAATGGATGTTAAACTTTGTGTAAGTCCCTTTTAAAAAAAAATCAACTGATGTTTGTATAACCTTCGCCTTTAAGTGTATTTATGAATCACTTATTAATTTACATATCTAGATATAATGCAGAATCTTTAAAGTCAAATCAATTGATTGTAGTTTATGATTGTTTAAATTTTTTCTTGAATGCAATAAGCTGGCATTTTATTGAGAATTTTTGTGTCAAATTCAATAGGTAAATTGGTGTGTGTTTTCCATTGTTTTGTTTTTCCTCTAACTAGTTAATGCTTATACTGTAGAATGAATTTTGGAGCATTACTTTTCTTTTGACTTTATGGGACAATTTGAAGAACATTAGTGTTTTCTTTCTTTTCTTTCATTTTTTTCCCCCAATCTAGGCCGGAGATTTACAATGTTGGGAATATTTTTTATCATGACATCAATCTCCTTGATTATTATAAATCTTTTGAATTTATCTATGTATTCTTGATTTTAATTGGTAGCTCAGTTGTATCTAGAAATATATTTCTTTTTTTAAATGTGTATTTTTTTATCTGGAGATTCTTTTATTAGGAGAAATTTCATGCTACAATTTCATTAAATCAATTCTCTGTGCTTTAGATTTGCATTAGCTCCATTTACTTTGTGGTTTCTTAGGTTTGATCTCTTGATAATTTTCCAGAACTCTTGGATCATTAGCTCCTACTTCCTAAAGGACATAAAGGCAACATCTGTATCAGCTTGCCCTCCACCTTGCTCGTGTTCTTCTCCTTATCTACGTCATTAGTGATACCTTCACTAGAATGTTTAATTTAATCCACTGCATTTTTGTTGATAGCATTTCTATTTATTTTTCAAAATATTCATTGCCTTGTTTAACTTTTATTTCATGTTTCTGACTTTTTTATCTACATTGTTGATTTTCTCATTCATACTGCTACTTTCCCTTCTACATTGCTCTTTTCTAATCTAAGACCTGGAGTTTTATCTCCTTCCAGATCACTCACAACTTTTACCAACAAACGTTTGTAGTTTTCCTTTGACACTTTACCTATTTTAGTGTCTGTGGGCTCAGGAGTTACACTCATTTGGATGAATCACATTGCCTTGCTCTCTAATATCTTTTGTGTTTCTGTTTCACTATTTGCACGTTTGTTGGTTTGACTGTTTCTTCACGAGTATACATTTGTGTGAGTGTGTGTGTTTGTGTGTATGTGTGCATATATTTGTATTGTGTGAGTTTATGCATATATGAATTGTTTATGTGTGTATGTAAATATGTGTCTATGTGTGCATGTATGTTTCTCTGCATGAATATGCATATGTGTGTATGTATATGTGTATATGTTTATATATATGTTTATATGTGTGTGCATGTGTGAGAGTGTGTCTACGAGTGTATTGTGTCTGTATGTGTGTTTGTATATGTGTGTGTGTTTGTATATGTATATATTTGTGTATGTTTGTGTTTATATGTATGTACATATGTGTGAGTGTGTGTCTATGAATGTAAGTGAATGTATGTCTCTGTAAGTGTATGTGTGTGTTAGTATGCATTTGTGTGAGTGTGAGAATGTATATGGGAGAGGTAGGAGCTTCCTATCAAACAGCCTACTCTTGAAGGCTTAACCACCAGTAGCACTAAGAAAGGAGGAAACAACTTTCTATAGCATCAACAACATCAACCAAAGAATATATAGAAATACAGTTGAAGTCAATTACATCCTACAGATATATTTTTAGAGGGTAGTACTGAAAGTGAGAAAACTGTTTTAGAATGTCCTATGAAGTTTAAAAATTATTTAGAGTGAGTGTAGACATAGTAGGTAAATGAAATAAAAAAAGGGGACAAGAAAAGGGAGCTAAAGAGGAGGTGGATTAAACAGATGAGGGGGAAAGAGGAGTAAAAAGCAGTGTTGCAGAGGGGAAGAGAAATGATCAAGCAATTAGAAAGTACAAAAATTGAAATCTGAAAACCAAACCAATAGTGAAATCACCAAGAAACAGAATTGAGTATGTAGAAGGAATGAATGACACCAAAACCATAAGGGTATTTATTTTTAAAATATAAAATATATAAAGACAAGATGCTACTAAATGTTTGGGGTTGAGTGGAGGACTATGTGCAAAACTGAAAAAGTAAAAGGAAATGGAAAATATATTGTCTCCAAATGAAAAAAACAATGCATGAACACAACTGGACATGTATAAAGGGACATAACACATTTTAAAAATGTAAATAGAGTATAAACCTGTTAAACATATAAGAAACAAAAAGAAATGGGTAGGCAGATGACCCAGTTAGTGTGTTCTCTATAAATGTAAGGACCTTGAGTTCAATTCCCAAAGATCTTGTAAAAATGCTGTGAGAGGCAGCACATACCTGTAATCTAGTGATGGGGAGGTGGAAACAGAAGGATCCCTGAGGATTGATGCACAGCTATCTGGCTAGATTGGTGAACTCCTGGCTCAGTGAGAGACTCTGTCTCCAAAATAAAGTGGAAAGCAAATGAGGATACACAATATCTATCTCTCATCTTGACATGCAGGTATACATATGTGCACATGTACCTTATACATACTCTAATATGTGCTCAAAAAAGTTATGGGAGCAGAATAGTGCAGGGGTGGGGGTGAGACAGAGAGACAGAGAGACAGAGAGAGACAGAGAGACAGAACAATTAGAAAGAAAAGGATGTGTTTGTACTGCCCTTCTCTCTATGTCTTCAAATCTTGGGGACCGATAGGAGAGTCAAGGGTCAGTTGAACTCTGGGCTCCTCTTGCTTTACACAGTTGCTGATTCTTTATTGGAGTCTAATGTCCATTAGTGCTCTCCTGTCAGCAGCCATTTTCCTTCTTTTCCTGTAAGGGATCTCTACAGGCCACACTTATCTTTGTATTTTGTAGGCTATCAGATCCTCTCACCTATTTTCCTGAGAATTCTGTAATTTTACCTTACAAGAGCAGCTAATGTTTTAGCTGGATGCTGTTTACCAAGTCCACAGCTGAACTGGCTGGAAGCACCACAGTACTGAACTGGTACTGGTAGAATACCAGCCTTATTGCTTCTAAGACCTGCTGAGTATCAACAGCTTTGCTGGGGGCAGAGGAGGGTGCTGCTGCTGCATGTATCATGTAGCCCTTAAAACTTCAGAGTTCCAAGACCCATCAGTTGTAAACAACCAAATGGTGAACCCAGAATTTGATCAATCTGCTGGCCTCAGGCTCAGATCTATCAAAACATGGAATAATTCTTAGTTGATAAGATATATTCCCAACCACAGAAGGTGAGGATGGAATGACCTCTTCTTATGCCCTGGGAACCCTGAGCCCTCCTGCCACCTACATCCTTTACCCACTTTGTGCCCAGCCATCTTGCTCCCAACTCCTGCTTCTACAGGTGTTTCATAGCCACAGACTATGGCAATCCCAGTTGAGGCTCTCCAACCTGAGATATTCCCTGGCCTCAGGCCCCTCAGTTTTCAACCGGAAATTATCTCTCAAACTAGCACTAAACTGCTGTGGTTAAGTCATATGGAAGATCAAAATGAGATTTCTCTTAGCTGATGACCCACACACAAGATCAGTCATTACCTTACCAGTACTGAATTCGAGGCTTATGAGGACCGTGAGCCTGCCCTGAAGGTAGAATCTTACTTTTGTCTGGTGTACTTGTTGGAAGTGGTTTGTGAATCTCTTCCTCTACTAGGTAACTACATGGCAGGAGCTGCTTTCATCTGGCTTTCTGATGAGAAAGCAAGATGTCTTTTCCAGTACCCTTTCACTTCCTTTGTAGAATTCTGAAGCATTTCCCTTTTAAGATGAGACCTATTGTTTTCTTTTCCTAATTCTGGGCTTCACCAGCTACCACATAGCACCAGAGTACTCTGCCTGAAAGCCATGCATTTTCTCCATAGTTTTGACATAAAAACTATGTTTAGTCACAAAGATGTCTGTGACATGGTCATGTGTATTTAGAGTTGTAAATATCCTGAATTGCAATTTCCATTTCTTTTCTGTAGATTTTGGAAATATTTGGTTAAAATTTCACTGGCTGAAGTTTCTAAGGATTAGGACTCTTGAATATATTTTTGGAAGTTTTGCTCATTTTTGTTAGCTTTCGCCTTATAGATGTCTTCACATATTATGCCTCAGCATTCTCTTGCATTTTTGAAGTCTATTCTCCTGCTTGGGCTTGTCTGTTTGTGATGTTCTTCACTTGAGTTACTAATTTTGTTTATCTGATTGATTTTTCATTTCTATTTCAATTTTCCACCATGTTTTTAAACTCCTCTGTGTGGTTATTCATCCCTACCAGAAGCAGGACTCTGAAATAATTCCTTTTGTGGTAATTCTTCTCTCTCATTGATTTTTCTTTTCTCTGGTACCATACACATTGTAAGCTTATGTAGGTCATAGTGGATTGTTCTCTGGTATGTCTTATATTTCTTTGCTGTGCTTTTCATGTTTTTTGGAATATATGTATCCTCTAGTTTTTAATCCCCCATTCCACTAAATTTTTGTTTTTATTTTGTCTAAGTACATATAATGAGTTATCTTCATTTGAATTTATGCCTTAGAGTAATCCAAATACAGTAGCAAATATGATGGTTTTACACCAGCTCCAGGGTTGACTGTTGATAGTATTAATCAGGAAGAAGATACCTGCACACTTATCAGTTTAGGGGAGAGCAATGCTAGGGCCCTAGCTGTGGAAAATAAGTTTGTAATTACTTTAGAGCTAAGTGTGTCAGTACCTAAATAGTGAAGTGAGAAGGAAATGAGAATGAGGGAAGTAAAGTGAGAGTGAGAAGAAAGATATGTAGGTTAGAGGTAATGTTGTATATTTGATTTAAAGAAAGAAAAGGACAAACAAAAGCATTTCCAGTGAGATATAAGTTTCAGCACAACTGAGCAATTGAAGAACGAAAATATAAATACTAAAGTCCAACAAAAAAATTGAAAATTAAAATTAACAGTAATGTGAAATAGAAGGTAGCATGTCCGCAGCAAGTGTTCCTTCCTTACCTTGTATTGTCTTTTTAACATCAGTCTCCAGAGCCAGAGAGATGGCTCAGTGAATGAATGTAGAACATGTGACACCAAGCCAGGCAATCAGAGTTTGATTCCCCAGGACCCTTCTGTTGGAGGGAGGGAACTGACTCTGGCAAGTTGTCCTCTCCTTTCCTTTCTCATTTCTATACGTGCACTGTGTGTGTATATGTGTGTGTGTGTGTGTGTGTGTGTGTCTACATTTCCACATGTACACTGTCTGTGTTTGTGTGTGTAAAATAAAATCACTCTCCATGGACATTTGAGGTGTTGCTAGTTTCAGTAATTCAAACAAATTAAGTCAGCATTTCCTCCTGTCAGAAGAATTTTTGTGGCTAAAACCACTTTCTTCCAGAATTATTCCATCTGCAAACTACAAGTCTGCCTTTGGTGCTTTGGGGACTAGTTGTTCTATTCAAGACTTTAAGTGACTGAGGAAATGTGCAGGGCCTGCTCACCTGTGTTTACCATTTCAGGTCCCTTAGGATATTACAAAAAGTCTGCCAAAACTCCCCGTCCTGGCAATGACAAGGGTGTGGGGGAGGGGCCTGTGAGACTCCTTCAGCTTCAGATTCCTTTACCATATTTCTGCGGCTGTCCATCTGTGCTGCTTGGAGTCTGTTCTATCAAATCTCAAAGAACTTTCTGTTCTTTGGATCTCATGCTTGTCCAGGTAATTGTGGGGAGAAGGAGTGAGGGAGGCCAGAACCTCTACTTCAGACCCCTGTATCCATTTTCTGGCTTTGTCTGCGGCCCTTTCATGCACATGCATTATGATATGTATAGGATTAAACTCACGTAGTGAAACACAACAGTGAGTGCTTTCATACAGAGTGTGTGGCAGTGTTTTATACATTTAGAACTATGCTGAAATGACAGGTTAAAATGCTTTTTCATTGTAGCCATAAGCTGCATTTTTTAATTGTTATGAATGACAGTGTACGAATAGTCCCACACAAATCTGAGACCCTTATGTAGTGTTATCTGTGACCTCCTTAAGAACTTCATACTTTTTGTGTTGAATTCTTGGCTTTAAAATTTTTTTTTATGGTGAAAAAAAAGTGTCTATTTAGAACGAGTCATCTGGACTCAGTTTAGAGGATCCCAATCTTGTTGGCAGCATCCAGAGCATCATAATCAGGAGCCAAGCGGACCATCAGGCCTTATCAAGGTATCGACTTTGTCCACATCAATGTCATAGAGTTTCTTCACAGCCTGTTTGATCTGGTGCTTGTTGGCCTTGACATCCACAATGAACACAAGTGTGTTGTTGTCCTCTATTTTCTTCATGGCTGACTCAGTGGTCAGTGGGAATTTGATGATAGCATAGTGGTCAAGCTTGTTTCTCCTTGGTGCACTTTTCCGAGGATATTTTGGCTGCCTCCAGAGCCGCAGTGTCTTGGGCCGCCAGAAGGTGGGTGACGTTCGGATCTTCTTTTTGTGGCTGTGGACGCCTTTCAGCACTGTCTTCTTAGCTTTCAAGGCCTTCACTTTGGCTTCCGCTTTGGGAGGGGCAGGAGCTTCCTTCTTCGCTTTCGGCGCCATCTTGGCGAAAAGCGGCTTTTAAATTTTTAAAAAAATTATTTGAAATACTTATTTATATGATAGGAAAAAATAGCCTTTTGTTTTATGACCTGTAAAATTTTTTCCTGGTTATTCTTTGCTTTATTTTTATATTTTGTTTGCTTATTATTGTGGTAATGAAGATCAAATTCAGAGCTTTGCATGTGCTATAAAAAGTTTTTAAGCTTCTCTTTGTTTCTTATTTTGATATTTCTGCTATCTTGAAATTTTTAAATAATGAAAATAATTATTTCGATTTTTAGATTTTTAAAATTATAGACATCTTTTTCTACTGTGAAATTATAGAATCATTCCACCATTACTTTTAATACCTGTATTTTAATTTTTATATTTAGATAGATGATTGCTTTTTGCTGTGGTAAGGGATGGTTTGTAAATCTATTTCTCTTAGATTATTACTAAATTTATTAAGAAAAATATTGCACATCCCTTATGAGGTGAGCTGCTACTAATTTAATTTCTTGTTAACTTTCCATTCTTTTGTTTATTTCAAAACTTTTTATCTTTTCATGGATCATTTTCTAGCTGTAGTCAAAAGACATCACTTAGTTATAAGGCTCTTGTGATGGTTTGTCATTGTTGTCAGTTCTTAGGAACACCGTGGTAACAAACCTCAGGGTATATCTGTGAGTGATTTCTAGGTTGCATTGATAAGGATGAGATGACCCACTCTGTGTGGATGATACCATTCCAGGGACTGTGATCTTGGGCTGAATAAAAAACAGAAGAAACTGGGCAAGATATCTATCATTCTGTCTTCCTGATTGAAGATGTGGTCAGATACTTTATCTCCTGTTGGCATGGCACCCCTGCCATGATGCACTGTACCCTAGAACTCTGAAGCAAAATGAACCCTATTTCCTTACTATACTTTGGTAAGACATTTTACTCAAAAGCAAGGCAAGTAACTAGCAATTTTATATGTAGTAGTTCTTACTCCCTTGTCATTCTTATTTCCAGGAATTTTTATAGATGCATATCTTTTTTATTTTTTAAGTAAACCTTAGTACTAAAAACCCTTAAATCAAAAAGCTTAAAAAGATCTACTTGGTATATTTATGGGATCTTTTTTTAACCTTCTCCTACTGTGAAGTGATGTCTTTTGGGGGCTATGTTTTTCTTTTGAACAATGATTTTTCTTTTCATTTGTTCAAGCCTTTTTGAATTCCTCAAAAGGATTTTAAACTTTCATCATACAAGTAGCATGTATTTCTTTAAATGTATTTTAGACATCTCTTCTTTTGTTACTATTATAAATGGTGAGTTTTATGTCACACTTGGAATTTTGCTTTTTCATGTAACTTGCGGTTTGTGGGAAACTCTACTCGACTTTGAACACTCTCTTTACTCTAACGATTATGTGTCTCAGAAGGGTAAATTCCATTTGCATCAAGAACTCTTGAATATGTGAGGTAGATAGGAAGAAGATAACCCTTTGCCTTTAAAAAAGGGAGGAGTAGTTTTAGATTCATTCTGTGTTTTGTAGAAGCACTCCTAGAATATGGGTGACTTCTGATGAGGAAAGTGATTAAATCCTTTCATGTGAGCGTAAGAAAATAGACCTGCAAAGGTTGGTAACAGACTGGGCTCTGGTTCATTCTAAGATGTGTCCAAGGCTTGATGTAACTGGATTTCCTTGCCATTGGTGTTAGGCAATACACCTCTCTTCTAGTCAGAATTTCTTTATACTTTTTTGAGGGTGGGAGAAAGTGATCTTTATTCAACATATATTTTGCATTTCTCATGTTATGGTTGCTGTCATGCCATCTCTATATGCAATGTCTTTTTTAAAAATTACTTGTTATAACTGTGTGTTCTGATCTGTCTGCTAATCTGCCTTCTCATTCCAGCAGGAAACATTTCCTTTGTACATCCAGAACAATGTTGAGTTCCATTTGTAGTTGTCCCTGAAGTCTAAGCTTGACTGAATATGGTTCACATATCCTCGTTAACTAGGAAGTAACTGTAGTTTACCAGAAAGATTACTCAGCAATGACTGATATGCCCACAGCTTTAAATTTAGCTCTGATAGTTGTGAATTGCATGAGCTAATGGTTACCCACACCTCAAGCCTGTTTCTTTCTATACACAATGGAGTAGTCATATTAACTTAGACAATATGAAAATATTGGCCAGGAATCTTGGTGAACACATATAGTCACAGCATTTGGGAGGTGGACATGGGAAGGTAAGGATTTTAAGATCACACTGGTCATATTTGCTTGACAACATAGCAAATTTGAGGTTATCATGAGTTATGTGACAACTTGTTTCAAAAAATGGTAATATTGTCATTGTAGCTCAAAGGTAACCTACTACTATCTATTTCTTATGATTAAGCCTAATAGTACTTATGGGATTGTGAAGAGTAGAGAAAACAATAGGCATGAGAGATTGCTTTTAAATGCTCCAAATATTCAATTAACACAGGGAATGGTTGTATCTCTCCAGAATATTTGCCATATAAAAAATAGGTTCTTAATAGTTCAAAGAAAAGAATGTGTTACAGTAGAGTTTCAAAAGGATTAAAAGTTCAATGCTTTTACAAGTTGCACTCCAGGCTGAGTTGAAAACCCAAAATGCACTCTTGTTCCAGACCACAGAGTCTGTGAAGACTAATTTTTAGGCCAAAGGGGATTTGTCCACTCAGGGATTTTCCTGGATTGTTAGGCTATAATTGGGACACACAAGAGGATTGACATCAGAGGAGATGGTGATACAACTGATGATGCAAGACCAAGTAGTGACCAGAAAGGACCACAGGCCAGGGGATGCATGTTCCCTAGACATTTGAAACAATCGAAGAAATAAGAAGAGTGTCGAGAAGGACCACACTGTTGTATTTTGATGTTAGTCTCTTCCATCTCACTGTAGAACTTTATAATTATAAAAATAACTGTGTTCTGCTAAATTCCCATATGTGTAGTAACATGTTACAGCAAAGATAACCAACATGGCCTGTGAAATGGGGATTTTACCAAATAAATAACTGAGAGAAACTTATCAATAAAGATGTAACATACTCACAATAACTCTAGTCACAATGCCGAAACTGGGAAAATCTTGTCTGTCCCTTGACGACAATTAGTCAGTAAACTTTAATGAACTATTATTTAATAGTCAAAAGCCTATGAATAAGGGTAACCTAAGAAAATCTGGATAAAATGTGACAATATGCTCTTTTACTTCACAAACTTGTAGAAAACTTGAAAACATAATTTAAATAATTTTATATTTTCATTTGAAAATAATTTACCAATCTGCTTCCCCATCAACAATGAGCATTTTGGTGTATATTTTAGACAAAGGCATTCTCTGGTATATAACATGGCAATCAAAGAATCAGAAAACGACACTGATAGCTAACAACCACGAAATCCTCAGATCTTGTTGAAGTTTTGTGGATTGTTTCAAAATACTATGCAGAGCAAAAGGATCTATTTCAGAATTGCACAGGGCACTAAGTTGTCATGGCTCATTACATTACTTCTCAGAATAATTCTTCAATATTTATTTGACTTTTTGTGACTTTTAGAATTTTGAAGGTTACCGTAGACTATTTCATGGAATGTGAGCCAATATGATTCTTGTCTTATTCTTTATTATGGCAAGAATATTCCAGAATCAGGGCTATATTCTTTTTATTGCATCATATCAAGCACATGATTTGCCCTAGAGATGATCAAGTTCATGTTGAGCTCTTGATTAAATTGGTGTCTCGCAGCCTTTCTCTCTGTGAAGTTATCGCTTTTCCCTTTGGCAATTTAATTTTTAGTAAAATAGCAAATTTGGAGACTATAAACAGTATGATAACACTTAGGAAGTTAAACATGCCTAAATTTAAGGAATGCTTATTACAAACACATACAGATTAATAGAGGCATCTAAAAACTAAAGGATGGATATGAGCATTGGACTGGTAAAAGATTTGGGAATTATACTTGGATGAAATAAGATATTCCAAAATACCGGAGTCTGTGTTGCTGGCTGAGTTTAAAAGCATACTGCTTTAAAAAAAAAAAACCTAAGCAAGAAAAAAAAAAAGAAAAATAGCATTATAATTGGATCAATGATGAGAGAAAAGCAAGAACTATAAATTATGATTAATCCAATTCTACATTCCTGAGGTCCAAATTTTAAAGACTTAAACCTTAAAAAGTAGAGATAGTGAAAAAGCTGACTAGAAGAAACTAGAAGAACTTCGGAAATCAATCCAGCAACCATATCCCCAGCCCAATCTTGTTCCTGGGAAAGGAGTTGCTTCTCCCCATTCTGTTCTCTGTGCCAGTACTAAATGGTTTAATACCACTAGACTGTATAGACCCAGGAAAGCTTCTAAAGCTCATTTCACAGTAAAATAAAGGAAAATCCTATCTTTCCTGGGGAAATTTTGCATCCCTGGAACATTTATATTTTTCCAAATTCACTTCCAGGGCTGGGTAGTAGCTCAGGGATTGAGAGCATGCTTTCCACCTGTGCAAGGCCCTGCTAGTCTGCTCTGCAATATGAAACAAAAACAAACAAAACTCAGAAAGTTCCCAAGCCTCTACCTGTTCTAGTCACAGTTCTGGCATGCATATGTTTGGCATAGTTGACACAGACAGGCCACTACTGAATAAGTTTTAATCCTGATTGCATCTATAATTACAGATAATTATAGACAATTATATCAAGACAAATTATTTCCTTTCTTTGGGCCTCAAGGTATCCACCTGGGATTACCCATCGTCCTCTTTGCCCCAGAGACTCTGGTTTACTAGGTCAGGATAGAGCCTAGCAGCTGTATTTAGAAAGAGCTATTCAGTAGGTATCATTTTACTGTTGCCTTTCCATTACATCTCCACTGTTTACACTAGCGTTTTAATGCTTTTGTTTCTGTATATTCTATTGTGTAGGGGGTTTCCATTGAGTTGAAGGGTTTTCTATAGAAAATAATCTACTCCAAAGAGATGGGCAGTTTCTTTCCTGTCATATTATTCTTAGCTGCATTCTGTTTGATTAGAGGTTGACATATAACCTGAAATAGTTTAGTTTGGCATTCTCTTATAACTTCAAAGCTGGATAAAGAGATTCCAGTATCATTCTAGCTATTTCATGAAGTTCAAAACAATATTTCTTCACTACTCACCTGTGAGCTAGAAAATTTTCATAATGAAATTGATGCATTGAAAGGGCGAGATGGACGATGAGTGCATCTGAGCTCTTGGCTGTTTCTCTTGGTGCCCTCCCCTATGGACAATGGGCATTCTTCTCATCTTTGGATAGATGAGATAAGGAGATAATAAAATCTTTATTATCTTGCCTAAAATATTTAAAATGGAGATGCTTTGAATAGGCCATTCTCTCTCTTGGCCACTCTTTAGCTCAGCTTCAATTCTGGCCTGAGAATGAGAAACCAAATCTTTGGGTTCAGACTCCATCTTAGAGAACCTGAGATTGAACTCAAGTTAACTAAGAGACCAGTACCCTAGCACCAGATTCCAGGTTACCCCCCAACAAGACCTGTGTCTAGCACCAGTTTCCAAGTTATGCCCCAACAAATCTGTCCCCCTGACACTTCACTTCCTAACAACCACCAATCAGAAAAAAAAAAGAAGTTAAGTTTATGGTTTGGCTCCCAGCACCTGTCAATTATGTTAAAGATCATAATGGCACCCCCAGTTAGATGTGTATCAGGCTAGATACCCACTTCTTGCTTCTATAAATGAATGCTTAAAACTAGGCTTAGGGCTCCACCTTTCTGCTCTGTCAGTTGGCAGGAGCCTGAGCTCATGCTTGAATAAAAAGACCCTAATGCAGATTACATCAGAATTGGCTCCTTGGTGATCTTTTGGAGATTCATGAATGTTTCCTGGCTCAACAGGAAAGTCATGTTTGGGCTTACAGATGATAGACTTAATAGCTATAGTTACAAACCATCAGCTGATTGAAGGTGGGGAAGTCAGCAGGATGTAAAAAATGAGTTAAAGTTACTGGCTTTTAAGAGGCAGCCAAATACTTATTAACCCTTCACGTTAGACAAATACACTTGGATATGTGTGGTGAAACTTTTAAGTGGACTGCACTCGAGAAGAATTAAAATGAGCATCTTTCAAGTAAGTAGAGTAAAATAAAGTAGGCCGAGGGACTTTTGTATCTTTTGATGCTGTAGATCTCCCTGGTGGAAAATCAAAACAAGCAGGGGCAAGGAGTTTATCTCAATGAAAAGAAAAATAATGTGGACCCAATAACAAGATATTGTTTGTTAAATATTTTAAAATTACTACTTCTGTCCTACCTAGAAATGTAGATAAATTAAGAAAATAATGGGATGTCTAGTGTTATCTAAGATAAGAGAAATGTGTTCTAAAGGAACCTGTGCTGTGGGCATACACTGTTGCCACAGTTTGGGAAGCTGTGACTTAAGTGGTTTTGAATCTAGACCTCACTTTCCTCTAGGAATATATAATCAGAAAATAATTATATGTGTCTAGAAGTATTGATCCTATCATGAATTCATTATGAAAACTTGACTATCCTGACTTTCAGTATTGTCTTATAATTTTCATATCATGGAAGCCTATTGATTAAGATGCAAAAGTACTTACTAGTTGCATTAGGAAAGATAATCACAGAAGTTTAAATAGTAACAAGATATAAAACAATATAAATTGAAATTTATTATTAATTCATAGTTCTATAGCTAAAAAACAATGGAAGGATTCATATCATGTTGTTAAGTAAAACATCTCCTTTCAGTAATAAGATTGTTTTATATTTTTGTTTCTATAAGAGTCTTTGTTATGACAATACTTTTTCAATGATGACCTAAAGCTAAATATCAAGCTTTGATATTCAAATTCCACTTGATCCATGTAACAGCTCATTGAATACAACAGGAAAAATATGATCATTATTCACTTTTACTTATGAGAAGATAAACAGCATTAGCAAGAGACAAAACAGCATTTTACTTGAAATGTTGCCTGATGACAGTATTCTTTCCTCTCTCTCATGCAAGATGGCACAGTAATTGTGCTTAAGTATTCAACAACAGGTTAAACAATTCAGATATCAGTATAATGTAGTATGGCATATTAAGTGTGGGTCTATGGACACAATAAGTAAATACAATAAGCAAGTCTAGAAGAAAAAGCCCAATGTGATGGTGCATGCCTATAGTATCATCTTAGAGGCAGAGGGAATATCACATGAAATAATCCCAAGAAATTACCAGTGACATTACATAAAATTAAAAATCTGAACTGTAAAGGAAACAAAAACCATATGAAGGGAAAACCCACATAATAAGAAATATCAATGCAAACACACATAAGACATGAGTTTAGTACCAGTAATGCATAAAGAACAGTGCAAATTAAATAGCAACACGTTATCTAATTAATATAATAAATGTACTAATGAACTGCATAGACAGTTCTCAAAAGAAGAAATACAAGTGGTAAGAAATACTTGCAAAAGTTTAACTAACAGGAAACAAAACTTAAAAACAACTTTAAGATTCCATTTTTCCTTACTCTGAATGGCTATTATCAAGAAAAAGAAAAGAAAATACATCATGGTGAAGGTATTTAGAAAAGCAATCCCTTTGGTGAGAATATAATCTTGTACATCTACCATCGAGGTAAGTATAGAGGTTCCTCCAAAAACTGAACATACAATTCCATTGTGCCTAGTTATGCTAAACTGTTGGGTATACAACTGGAATCTAAGTCAATATACCACAGAGACACTAGCATTCAAGTTTTTCACCATGCTGTTCACAGTGGTTCGATCCAGCTTAGATATCTATCAATGGATGAATGAATTTTAAAAGATGTGATCCAACTGGTCAAAATATAGGAAATACTTATTGTGAGGTACCCAGCCCTAGTTGATATACTTCCAACATATCTCAGGGAACGTCATAAAGGATAGACTGGAAAGGACGAAGGACCAGAAAATCTGCTATGATATTGTGTTTCCTAGAAATGGCAAGAAAATTTCACCCATGGTTCCTCAATAATATGGCTGCCTAAGCAAGACCTGAAAATGACAATACCAACAGGCTTGCTAACATGAATGAGTGAAATCTCATGTGGCAATACTCCCAAACAAACAAACAAACAAACAAAAAAAAAAAACTACAGCCAATCAAGAAGTTCTTAAAGCAGGAGATATAGATAGCCTTCCCCAGGGATGGGCCCATTAATTGGCTATTTAGTACCAAGTGATCAACCCTGATATTTTGTCCATAACATTAAATGGACCAATCAGATTGTATTTATATATTTATGCATATATATGTAACAATAGCAGTTCAAGAAAAGGAGGCCACAAATTATAGGAAGTATAGGAGGGTCTGGAAGAGGGAAGTGGAAATGACATAATTGTGTTTTGATTTTAAAAAATAATTTTTTAAAGAAAAAACATGGTTCATATATATTATGGAATTTTATACC
>NW_021604618.1:13208614-13313616 GCF_004785775.1 Grammomys surdaster | reverse complement strand
TCTCTCTCTCTCTCTCTCTCTCTCTCTCTCTCTCTGTGTGCGTGTGCAGTGGGGCGGGGAGGCTCATGTATGCCTCTGTGCATATTTATATCTCTTTCTATCTAGATTATAAAACTAATGAGAGGATCATGATATGGGAGGACAAAGTCTTTAGCAAGGAGAAATACAGAGGGTAATAGAATATATAATAAGATAGTAAAAGTTGGAACTAACTTGGGAAAGAAATGGAACCAGCTGGAAGTTGGTTATTGAGCTATGGAGAAAAGAAGTGGGGATTGGGCGCAAATGGGCATAAAGTATGAATAAATGAATAAAGATGTCATGATGAAACATATTACTGACATGAAATTACGTAGGTAGACATGTAAAGTAATGGTATAGACAGTAAAAGGAGAGGTCACTGGTATTTTCCAGTTTGTCCTCAACTAACAATTTTTCTAAGATTTTCAGCACTAAAATTGAGAAAAAAATATTGACCAAATCAAGACAGGCTGTTCAAAGTAAATACAGCCTGATACAAAGTAGAAATGAAAGAGTTTAAGCAGGGTTCAAGAAGTCAGAGTCAGCAAGGATGCGAAACTGGAGCAGGAATGTAGATAGAGTCCATGCTCTTCTGTTATGTTTTTGATTGGTGCATGCTGTGTGTACACATTAATAGACTACAGGATGATAAGCCAATATGCAAATACAGTGTGTAATGAATATTATATGTGAGGATGCAAAGGTTCATGTTTGTATATCATTCCAAGAAGGAGGGAGCAATATTTCATATCTGAGCTTCAGGCTTCATTGACAGCAGATATCACAACAGAAAAAATATAAAAACAAAAATGTTCCGATATTCTGGATTTTCAACTTGACTCTACAGCCAAGTGACCTAGGACAAATTCTCCAACATCTGATGTTTAAAATGAGAATCATCATCATCCCATTTTAACTATGGTTACTAATATAATCATCACTAAGATAGAAATAATATGGCCCCAGTAGCATCTCTCAGCATTTGCATTTTACTCTCTAAGAATCAGTATTTTCATGTTCACAGTGATCTAATTTCCAGTGTTCATCCTAGGTACTCTGATCCTGCTGGAAATTGATACTCATCTCCCCATCCTGTCATGGCCTCTGCTAGAATCTTTCTTTGCAATTTAATCCATTTAAACATCCATTTGTGAAAACACCACTGCATCTCTCTCCCATAGAAAAAACTGCCACCTCCAGGGAATCCATTTTGCATTATTACCAAAGACCTTGTCGCATCAGAGTCTCTTAACCTAGAGGCACTCTAAGGTTCTCTAGTGATTCTCTTTAGTCTCTCACACTCCTACCTAAGCCCTTTCCACTAGATCCCAATCATGATGAGGAATGAGTCTGGCTTTGTCTAGTCTGCTTGGGATTTAGTTGTCAGGGGTCTAAGAATTGAAATGCAACTGTAGTATCTGTCAAACTTGGATGTGGCAAGCACTTGGCAAAGACAGTGCAGAGACAAGGGGCAGGCCTGGAAGTAGAAAAAGGAAAATAATTTCTGAGTTGACCTTCAAGAACCCCATCTCATGGCTAGCTTTAATATTTGTAAATTTTCTTACCTCTGTTGTCAATGCTATTACCAATGGAAAATCAGTAAAAATTAAATAGCCTGTGGATTCTGTTGCAGAAGAATATTTGCCTTCAGGACCACATGCAAGAATTCCCAAATGATTCTTGTGAACATTAGTCAAACAAACCCTGACAACAGGGAAATGTTAAAGGTAGTAAATGCAAGTAGAAAACAGGATGAAATCTCCCTGGCTTTACATTGTGTTGAAATAAATTCCACAGAGTACTATTATGAAAAATGTGTTCCCTGCCAAGTCTTGGTCTTCACTATGACTGTAAATTATAAATTTCCAAAAGACTTTTCATTCATTCATTCATCAAATATTTATTAAGGTCTTAGTTTGGCCCTGGAGATCTGGCCATCAACAATGTACTGCCCTTTTCTTGTAGAATCTCTCACTCCAATGAAGAAAACAGATTAGGAAGATATGAACATTATTGCTCAAAATATATCCAAAGAAGTGATGAGTCTAAAGGGGATTAGTGTCTATTGTTGTTTTGTTTTGTTCCTTTGAGACAGAATCTTACTCTGCATCCCAGAATGGCCAGGAACTTACACTGTACCCTAGCCTGGACTCAGGTTTCCAGCAATGCTCCTGCTTCAGTCTGTGCATCAATGGGTTTATAAGCATGAAACACGAAACCAGGTTAGGATTGAGGTTTTAATGAAAGTTTTTCTAGAATTGGGACTATGGAGTGGTGGACTGTGAGAGGCAGCTGGGCACCTGGTAAAGCACAGGCCTCAAACCACAGACCCTAATCGGACAGCAGGTGTTCAGCTTTGCTCCTGGGCCCTGGTTCCTTTCATTTAGCTCCAGCCCTCTACAGCCCCTCCTACAGAGAGGTCTATGGTCATCAGTCACGAGGAACAGTACCTCAGGCTCTCCCACATGTAGATGAGGTATCTCCAAGCTCTCAGACCAAGCCAATAGGTGATATCTGCTGCCAGACCCTGACCCACCCCAAAACTGTATAAAAGAGTCCTATTCTGGAGAAGTAAAGGTGTGTGAGAATCATCCCATTGTCCAAGAGTTTCTGTCACAAGAGCTGTAACACTTGGGAAGAGATATGCTCTTCTGAAGCACTTTCAGGACCCTCCCCTCCTTGCTAGCTAGCCAGCACAGCACAGAGGGACAGGTGCAGCATTTGGGAGTGACTGGGAGGCAACAGCGGAGACAGGAGTGGAGGCAGCATCAGCAGAGGCAACTCCCCCTCCCTGCTCGCTACTCTCTTGTCCCAGAAAACCCTATAAAATAATGTAAATCCAGTTTAAATCTTCATGTTCACTTTAAGAATACCCCAAAAAATTGAGGCCATCAAAGGTATGAATATTTGAAAATCCAAAAAATAAATAAAAGATGTCATTTTAAAGTAGTAATGTGTCTTGTTCCGGCAGTACAATGGTAAAGTCAGTAGATGTACCCAGGCCAAGCAGTGGGGCTGGACACAGGGTCAGTGACAAAAGAATGATGAATTTTTGCTGCACATGCTTGAAAAGGCAGAGAATGATGCTGAACTTAAGGGTTTATATGTAAATTCTTTAGTTGTTGAACATAGCAGGTAAACAAAGCACCTAAGACGTGTTATCGAATTTACAGAGCTCAAGGCTGGATTAACCCAGGCGTGGGTTCCCCCTGCTGTATCAAGATGATCCTCACTGAAAAGGAACAAATTGTTCTAAAGCTAGAAGTGGTTTCATAGAAGAAAAGAAATATTTCATAAGAAGATCAAGAAACAAAACAAATGAACAAACAAAAAACTTCAAGGCGTGGGAATAAATTCAACACATACCCACAAATGAACACCAAACTATAGGAATGATGCTATAGGAAGTATCTTTAATAAGATCTGAAACATGGAATGTCCACGGATAATGTTTATGATATAATAGGGAAGGTAAGAGTAGAGAATAGTTACAGCAAGCAGCATCATGGAAAGCAAACAAAGGACTGAGTAGTTTATTCTTTAGATCATGGAAAACTAAAAGGTTTTGTATAGCAGAAAAGATTCATCTTGAAAACTTGACTCTGAAATACTGTCAAGGGTGAATTTTACAGAACAAAACTGGAATTAATGTCAGCTAGGAGGCTGTTGTAGTACTTAAAAACATCCACTGGCTTAAGTTAAAGCAACAGTTAAGAAATGGAAGAGGGTACTGAGGATGGTATAATTTGAAGGTATGTAATAGCATCAATAATCATGATAGTAAGTGGTGTTACAGCACTTATAGATGAGGCATTATTATAGTGCTCAAAAATGCCTACCTTGTAGGTTGCTACTTATTCTTATTTCATAGGCCATGAGATTAAAACCAATGGGGCTGAAAATTTTTCCAAAGGCCATTTTCCATGAAGACAGATTATCCTAGTGTGTCAGGAGGGGAGATGTAATTTTTCCTGTAGTGAATGCTTCATTATCATGGTATGAATTAAGTTCCAATTGGGACCTACAATTAACTCACTACCCCAATAGAGTTCAGAAAATTTGGCTTCTTACAAAGTTATTCTAGTAGAAACACCCAATTGAGATTTTAAGACTGAAACACAGGAAAGCTGTCTGAATTAAAGACAGGTTTACGAGACATCTGGAAACAGGTGGCAAATTGAACCCTGATCAATGAAAGAGAATATCTAAGGAAAAGAAGTAGAAGAAAGTGATCTGTGCCAATGCTCAGAGCAGCCCTAGGGTACCAGCTCTGCACCCAATCCCCCAAAATCCAGAGGAGGCTGGACTCCCAGGAGCTCTAACATGCCCAGGATTGTAGGTATTTAACATGGGGAAGAGGGCATGTTTTGGTTTTTCAGGATGCTGCAGAATACTGAAGGAGCATGTTGGCTGCCAGAGTGATGGGTGAGACATGCTGATGCACAGACAAAGAATGATGCTGACTGGTGAGCTTGCTGAGTACCCTGACAATGATGACTGGGAAGCTGCATTGGACATATGTTCCTGAATCATCATTGCTTACTTATAACCCTGATGGGACAAGCTGCCTTTCCTCAAGTTTTTAGACTTTGTGGAACAGAGAATCAAAAAGAGAAGTTATAATGACTCTTGTAGTTTTCATAAATGTGACCAGTTACTTGGACTCAATCATGCACTGGTCTAGAAATCAATCGAATATTGGAAATAACAGTCTCCATTTGGAAGTCTGGTTCTGTACATTTTCAGAAACATATTTGGAAGTTAGCTGCAGTTCTCTATGATGTTATATTAGAAAGAGATAACATTGGGGCAGGATCTGGATTTCAAACAAGTGTTAGTACATTGTTAAGTACTTAACAAGTGTTAAGGCTCTTTTAATTGTCATGTTAAAATTACTTTTGGTTCTTCTACAATGTTTAATGTAAGTTGCATTGACTGTACACTTTCTAACTGTGTTAGTGTGTTGAAATCCAGCATGTCAGTTATAGAGGTATATCACCCAGCTTTTGTTTTATTGCCCTGAGTATCACAGAACCTTGGTCTTCTGAGAAAAGCTTACAAGTACTGGAAGAAGTGAGTCAGGCTTTAAGCAGAAGCAAGAGGATAGTGGGCTTGATTATTACTGGTATAACAGCTTTAATTACATTAACTGCTAGCACCACTGCTTCTGTATTTGCTTTGACACAAGAAAAGTGTTACTAATGTGTTGAATTATACAAGAGGATTTAGATAGGCATTTGGAACAAAGGATTGATGCTCTTTATCCTATTAAAATTACTGGAAGGAGGTTTAGAGTTTAAGAGTAAGGAGCCATCTTGTGTGTCATGCCAAATACCATTGGATTCGTGTTAATTCTAAAATTTACAATGGTAGTCATTATAATTAGGAAAAAGTTTAAAGACACTTGCAGTGTATTTGGCATATTTCTAACACCTCTCTGGATGTTTTAACTTTGCACAGTGAGCTTATGAATTTAAAGAATGCTGCTCTGCTGAATGTTAATTCAGCAGATACTGCTGATGAAATTATCCATGGCCTGAGGTCAGTATTTCTATTTTGGCCAAGCTTCAAGAATGTATTATATAGCTCTATCATGCTACCCCTTTTTGTCCTGCGAATACCTTTATTTCTGCCCATTGTGTTAAAGCTTGTCTTTAACAACATGAACATGTTGGCAGTCAAAGTACATGGCTTTAACCTGAATATGGACCCCCAGACAGAATTATTAAACTAACAGGCTGGCAAACCAAGTACGGGTAAGATTCTGCAGAGAGCCTTACCAACCTAAGACAGAAGTGCATTGATTTTGATAACGCATATTCCAAGACGGGAAAGGAAGGCAAGGCAGAATGACCTAAAACAGACTCAGTCTTGTTTATGAAATTAAAAAAAAAAAGGAGAGGCAGAGAGCTTTTGGAGATGCTTGGCAAAAATCTGACATGGGCCAAGAACAAGGAAATGGGCTGCTTGGCAGGAATATGACATTGGCCAAGGACAAGGAAGTGGGCTTCAGGCAGGAATCTAACATTAGGCTAGAAGAAAGAAGTAATTTCAGGAAGGAATCTAAATATTAGGCTAGAACAAAGAAGTAATTTCAGGCAGGAATCTAAATATTAGACTACAAAGAAGTAATTTCAGGCAGGAATCTAAATATTGCACTAGAACAAAGAGGTAATTTCAGGTAGGAATTTAAATATTAGGCTAAAACAAAGAAGTAGGCTTCAGACATGAAAATGACTTTGGGCTAAGACAGGGAAATTGACTCAGATATTTTGATCATCCTGATAAGCCCTTAGAAACAATGATCATGGGACTGTTCACAGAATTTTGTTTATTGCTTTGCTTGTTCTTTGACTATTTGTGTTTATTGTCTTGCTTGTTCTGTGACTATTTGCATCTTTTTTCTTGCTAATTCCTCAATGTAGAACTGACCTTAATACTTGCATGTAATTAAAATGGTTTAAAAGCAAAATGGAGAAGAGGTGATAGGATGGGGGTTCTATGGAGGGGAAATGGGGAAAGTGGATGGCATCTGAAATGTATGTAAATAAAATATCCAATTTTCTAAAAAAAGAAGAAGTGGAAGAGAGATTAGTAGATAATAAAAGACCTAGCTGAAAGGGATTTATCTTGATCTTGTGGAGAAAGAAGTGCCTACACAAGAGATGGAGAAGGATAGAAAGTTCAGAAGACTGCTCAGAAAACAGAAAACAGAATTCATGGAAGTACAAAAAAAATAATTGATATTGTTGAGTAGTGGTGATGAATGCCTTTTACCCCAATACTTAGGAGTTCAAGGCCAGCCTGGTCTATAGAGTTCCAAGACAGTCAGGGCAACATAGGCTGACTTGGGGATTTGGCTGGGGGTGGGAGGGACTGAAAAAAATGATCTCTAAGAAGAAGAAAAGCATTCCTAGAAAGACAAAACCTGTATAGTCTCCTCATATGCAGATTATATGTAGATTAGCGCCTATAAAGTACATTAGCTAGGGAATGAACAAAGGGTCATATGGGACATGAAACCAGAAAAATCTGAGTGAGTGGGGGCTATGGGGGGAGAAGAGAGACATCAGGGAGCTAGGAAGGAGGAGAACCACACATACTGACTACATCATGACTACATGTTATCTAATATGTTATGTGATTATTTAAAATATATAAACATAAAAAGATAAAGACTTGTCGGAAAGGATTTCTTCAGGATAGAGAGGTAACAAGAAAGGGTATAGGTAGTGAAAAATGAATAAGACTCATATACATATGTGAAAGTGTACAAGAATTAAAAACATCAATATAAAACACAATTTTATTTATTTATTTTTATTTTTTTAAAGGATAGATAAGAGAGAATAAGGGCCAAAATCTACAAAATAATACTCAGTAAGAGTAAACTTTGAAAAGATCCATGAATTTTAACAAACAGAAATCTGATGTTGACCTTCAACAGGGTATTTGGCAACTAAGACCATGAGTTTCCACCAGTTACAGTGATATGAAAGCAAAGATTTCAAGACATGAAAGTCAGACTCCTTTTACAAAGCATGTTTTTTGAAAACATCATATGTGAGCTCAGCCTCTCCTTTTCTTTTGCCCTTTCAACTCCTCTCATGCCATCCCCTCCAAAATTCATGATCTCTTTATTATTGTCACATGCATATACATATATATCTGTATGCATCCAAGTATATATAATCTACTAAGTCCATTTAGCCTGGCTCATATGTACATGTGTCCAGGACTGACCACCTCTGTAAGAGCTCATCCTTGGAGGAAGTGATTTTTCCCTCTCTCAGCAGGCCTTGAACATCTGTAGTTTTTCATAGAGAGAACAGACCATGTGGAATTACCCCTGTGTACATTGACTTGTCAACTGGTGTTATCATTGTGTTGGTCTTGTTCAGGCAACCCTATGGTTGACAATTCGTGGGTCTAGTTTCATATATAGAAGATAATATCTCACAGCCAATGTCTTGGTATTCTGGCTTTTACAATCTTTCTGCCCACTTTTTTGATTTTCTCTGACTCTTAGGTATAAGGATGGCTGTATAAGTTGCAGATATATCCATTAGGATGAACACCCCACAGTCATTCTTTCTCAGTCATTTTGATAAGTTAGGGATTCTGCAGTAGTTTCCATAAAAGAAGCTTATTTAATAGGAGCAAGAGCTAAACTTATCTGTGGCAAAAGGATACATTTAGAAGATAGAAATTATAAAGGTGTAGGAAAGTGGCAGTCATAGGTTCTCCTTTATCATATAATGATCTCTCCAGCCTCAGGTAGTTTGCTAGATTTTACAGTACTAGGCAAAAATTCCTTCCTGTCTAGTGGGCCTTAAGTCCAATTAGACAATTCTCAGGTATCTCCAAGATAAAAGTGTCCCTGTTATACCACTCTACTGGCAAGTGGATATTTTGCCAGCCCAGACATTTTTGTGGTTCATGGCTTTTCTGTCATGGTAGGAGTACTGATTGTTCTCTCTTGGTAACTTGCATAGCACCTTCTCATGGGAAAGCCAGTCCTAAAAGGGAAGCTTCTAGGTCAATGCCAGCGTGATTCCTCCCAGATTATAGTTTGAAGGTCAGAAAACCACAACCCCTAAGATTAATACAGAAATTAGGGATTCCTTGTAAAAATTTATCTCTATGCAAATGAGTAGGGAGCTAGAGTGTTAGTCTAGCAAGAAGGATTTAGAAAGTCAGAAAAATAACCACAGAATAGACTATCAAAAAGTTGCAGATAAATAAGTTGGAACTTTAAGAACAATCCTAGAAGTAGTTGTGGTCTCTTATGAGGGGCCCAAAGGGGTAGCTCTCAGAGTTTCATTGGAAATTGCTTCTACCCCTTGGGTGACTATTAGCTATGCATAGCCACTGCCTCCATGGTTTTGCTGGTGGACCTGGGGCACATTTTGTTCAGCAGGGATAGCAGTCATGAAACTGTTCTAAACAAAAAGTATAGGCAAGTAAAGATGAATGGGATCCACTGGTTACTTTTCTACCTGTCCCGTATCACTGTCTTAAACTAGGATGGCCCATTTAGAGCAATGCTTTCTGCTTTCCTGCTGTTGGTCCAACTCCATGACAGTTCCTTTCCAGGGAAGAACAGCTCACAGCCTTACTCAAGGCAACAAAAACCAATCTGTTATAGAACCAGAAAAGCAAGAGTAGAAACTTTTCTCTAGCAGAGGATCATTGAGAGTATGACAGAGGGCAATGCTATGGTGTTACAAAATGACTTAAAGAGACAGAGATGGTGTGTGATGAGACGTGGGTGGAAAGATTAGCTTGTCACACGACAGTGGCTCCTGGAAGGTAGAGAGGGTATGTATGGCCACTGATACATTCATAGAAGGACAGGTAAGTGGAAGTTAGAAGGACTTCCCTGTAGAGGAGGGAAGACGGGACACAGCTGAGCCAAGCACAGTCAAGAGTTGAAACAGGAGTGTGGAAATTTTCGTGAGGTCAGAAAAGAGAACGGTGTACTTAAAAAGGAACATGTAGCTTGAAAACACATGACTGTGGACTGAGTAATTGAATAAAGACTGAGAGCTTGGTTGCTAAGAGCAACATGGACAAGAAAAAAAAACCACGGTTTCCACTGCTCTGGAATAAGAGCTTTCACAACACAAGGTGTGATTCAGCAGAGGATAGCTCTGTCTGCATCAGGTCTGTGTCCAGAAGGGGCTGGGTGCTACTTAGTGGACTAAGGAGCAAATCTGGAAATGAGAAGATAGGGGAAAGAGGGCTGCACATCCTCTGAGCTGCAGCTCACTGGAGTCTGTAACAATAATTAGATCAATATTTGGAGCAGAGCCTCTCAACCTTAGCACAAGTGACAATTTATCCTGGACAGTTCTTAGTCAGGAAAGGCTGCCTTCAGCCAGTTAGGCTGGTTAGTGGGCTTTCTAGTCCTTATTCCATAGACAACAATAGCAGACTCCTAACTGTAATACCTAAACTTTTGTTTAGAGTTTGTCAAATGCCTTGTGAACAGCAGAATCATCTTGGTTGGGAACATGAATTTAGAATAAAATAGCCTACACTTTTCCCTTTTGCTTTTGTCCCTTTGTTCAAAGAGAGGATTATACATACAATTCAAAGGGGCCTCCCTAAGACTGGGATTGTAACTCAGTAACAGAGTGCTGGCCCAGCACGTAGTAGTCCTTGGGTTCAGTTTGCAGCACTCGGAACAGTGGCTTGGAAGACAACCCTTTCCTTGTCTACTGTCTACCCCTTCTGATGGTCCAATGAAGGGAAAAGCAGTCCCAGGCTTCTCTTTAGGAACATTTCCTTATTGGCCCCAGTTGGCTGGGACCCTCTTCTAAGCAAAGTAATTTCACTGGACTGCATGTGTATCTTTAATTAACAACTGGCTCCAGTAAGCAACTCTTTCACTTCCCCACAGGCCATAACCCCTAAGAAGCAAAGCCTTCAGGCTTCAGTGAGTCAGCCCTCACAGGGCCAGAGAAGAACAGAATCAGGGGAGGGAAGCTGCTACAGGGGATCCTGGGTACCTGAAGACATTTTAATCAGTAGGCAGTGAAGATGCTTGTACACCTCTTCTGCAGAGCCTTTTGTTTGGTGGGCTCCACATGGGGGCCAGGAGGGAAGGCAAAGGAAATGAAGAAGCCTCTCAAAAACAACAGAAGTGATATCTTCTTGTGTATTTATAAGGACAAATTTTTAAAAAGAGATTTGTTGGACAGTGAGTCATCATCAACATTTGATGGATATGATTCAGATGACCTTCCCTGACAGCAGATTCTGAAAACACAGGCTAAAGTTTCCTGATTGTTCCAAACCTCTCAAAGTGTTCTAAAAGGCAGTATCGTCATCTTGTTTTTTAATCATCCAGATCTGGATGGTAGGGTTGTTCATAGGTTGAAAGCAAATAACCATCCCAGGTTCTGTCCAGTGGAATTGATGCTTAGTGTCAGATCCAGAACATAGGCATAAGGTGGAATTCAAAGGCTGTCTGACTGAGAATGAGACATTTTGGCAACCTAAACTTTTATTTACTTTTAATGTAACAGGAAGGTAGAGGTACCATGAACAGTGATGAGGTCCCCTCTAGTATTTCTTGATGGTTCAATATTCATCCAAGGTTAAGTATCTATGCTCTGAATCCTTAATGTTGTGTTTATCCCTTGTCATGGAATGCTGTCATTTCCCTTCTGGGCTATATGCATTCTTTACAGTCAAAACCTCTGCCTCACCTACCACCATCTTCCTCAACCCTGGAACACTATACATAGCAGATTTCTAATAGTCATTTATTCATTTATCTCAGTGTTTCTAACTGTAGCTTTCAATCTCATTTTTTATTTAACTCTCTATTTTCTCTCGCTTTCTCATTGACTCGAGAATATAAATTACTTTTCAGGCTTTGAGACAGCACTGAGTCATTTTGGGAGGCCTCTTACACATTTTCCAGTTTTCCCTTTAAATGACCATCCTTGTGGTCATAGGAATGAACCTCTTCAATGTCCAACTCTGAGAGTCCCATCAACAGAGTACTGACATAATCCAAAATTCTTTGCAAGATTGATTCTGGCTACATCAGCCAAGGGTTCCTTCTATTCAATGAATGAGTTCAGCAGTAATTTTAAGGTAGACATAGCCCAAATAGACACATTTTGGCTCTGATGAGAAACTTTGGCTTGAGGATTTCCCAATGGCCTTCTGAATTCCTCTTAGAATTTTAATTTAGAAGCAACTTAAGATTTATAACTAGCCTCTCTCTTCTTTCCTCTCTTCCTTCATTTTCCCATTCTTTTCTTTCTCACTAGGACTCAGGTCAGGCTCATGAGTTGATGTTCCTTCTTGGATTCCCTTACCCTTCTATCCCATAGCTATTTCCTCTAACACACTCTTGGCTAGTTTAATCTTGTCTTGGGGTCCGCTTCTTGGAGAACCTAGACAAACAATGCCAGTTTCTCTAAGAAGATCCTCTACAACCATGGAGTGGGTATATACCTTATTTTTTACTTCATTCCTAAATATTTTGATTAGAAGTATATTAATCACATTTACTGTTCAAAGAATGTGGGATTGGAAGCCACATACAATAAGCTAGTCCTTGGGTGTGATTATAGCTGAAAAGAAGAAATGACAGTCACAGGCAGTCACCGTCTGACCATGATACGTTTGAAAATATAGATAAAGCTAGTCTGGAAAGTCATCAATGTCGTTTGTAGGATTTACAGCTAAGTTAGATGGATGATTACTTTTCTCCTCCAGCAATGTGAATAGCACCTTCTTACACTATGAAAGTTAACCAATGGGGATGAAGTTTTTCATGCCAACACTAGATTGACTTTGCCACATACACATACTTTGATTCAAATATGTAGTGTCTCCAGCAACAGGGTCTTACCATCATGTGCTAAAAGGTAACAAATACCAATGGTAATAACTTTTGATGTTGTGGTGTCTATAGGAACTTACTATCCAACAACTCTAAAAGAAGTAACCCATCCCTGGTACAGGGTGTTTCATCAGTTAGCCTCTGGTGTCTAGTAGAGGCATTGTTTTACCATTATGAGGTAGCTCTATTTTAACTCTTTTTATGTATATGTGTTTATATTTTAGGAAGTTTCTACAGTAGCAAATTTCTATATGGCTTTTTAAAATCATCTTTGGTGTTGACTCTTTCTGTAGTCTCTTCTCTATGTAGTCCTTATACTTCCCATCCCCCATTTAACCCTTCCTGTTTCATTATTTACCTTTAAGCCCTTATTCCACTGCAATATATTTTTCCTCCCTTGAAAACCTTTCCATGCCCCCTATGCCCTGGGGTCATTTATTAATCTCTTGACCATATACTCAAGTGAGCAAACAAACGTGAGCTTTGTTGTTTTAGGTCTCAGTTACCTCACACAGAATGATTGTTTCTAGCTCTGCTGATTTACCTGTTTTAGATCTCAGTTACCTCACACAGAATGATTGTTTCTAGCTCTGCTGATTTACCTGTTTTAGATCTCAGTTACCTCACAGAATGATTGTTTCTAGCTCTGCTGATTTACCTGTGGTTTCCATAATTTCATTTTTCTTAATAGCTGAGTAATATTTTATTGTGTAAATGCAGTAACATTTCATTATCAATTCAATATTTGATGGACTCCTCGACTATTTCACTTTTCTGGCTATAGTGAACAAAGCACCAGTGAACATGTATGAGCAAGTATCTCTATAGTAGGATATAGAGTCCTTTGAATGTTTTCCAAGAATGGTATAGTTGGATCAGGTGTTAGGTCTATTTCTAGTTTTATTATGAACCTCTCCATTGATTTATATAGTAGAAGTACCAGTTTGCCCTCCCATTACTGGTGAATAGTTGTTTCTCTTTCTCCTCATACATGCCAGCCTTTGTTGTTTTTAATAAAATCTCAAAATAGTTTTAAGCTGTGTTTATCTGGTAGATAAAGATGTGGGTAGTCACTGGAAAGTCCCAGACACCAGAGAAGTAAGAGGCTCCCAGGACCCAATAGGGACTTTAGCTGAAATATGCATCAAAGGGGAAATAGAGTCTGTAGAGACCACCTCCAGTAGATAGGCATGGTTCCCAGTTGAAAGATGGGGCAACCCAATTTTAACCTAGAAATGTTCCTGTCCAAAGGAAAGACAGGGACAAAAAATGGAATAAAGACTGAAAGAAGGCCATCCAGAAACGACCCACCTAGGAATGAATCCCACCTGCAGACACCAAATCACGACACTATTGCTGATGCCAAGAAGTGTTTGCTGACGGGAGCCTGGTATGACTATTCCCTGAGAGGTGCTACCAGCACCCAGCTAATACAGATGCAGATACTCACAGCCAACCATCGGACTGAGCCAGAGGATACCAATGGAAGAGCTAGGGGAAGGACTGAAAGAGCTGAAGGGGATTGCAACTCCATAGGAAGAATAATATCAACTAACTGGACCACCCAGAACTCCCAGAGACTAAACCACCAACTAAAGAGCATACAAGGAGGGATCCATGGCTCCAGATACATATGTAGCAGAGGATGGCCCTATCTGACATCAATGAGAGGGAAGGCCTTTGGTCCTGTGGAGATTTGATGCCCCAGAGTAGGGGGATGTTAGAGCAGTGAGGCAGGAGTGGGAGAGTGGGCAGAGGAGCACCCTCATAGAGATAAAGGGCGGAGGGAGAGGGGAAATGAGATAGGGATTTGTGGAAGGGTAACCAGGAAGGGGGATATCATTTGAAATGTAAAGGAAAAATGATTAATAAAAAAAGATGTTGAACATTTAAACATTGGAAGATTAAAGATAATATCACCCAGGTATTTAGCAATATTACCACTCTTTATTATCCATCTGTATTCAGAAGTCTGGATATCTTTAGATTCAACAAGAATTTTAGGACTTTTACAGTATCTTTTGGCTTACAGTGGTTCAAACAGAATTCTACACTTCAGTACAAACAGAATTTTCACTTAGAGAGACTTAGATTGGGAATCATTATTCAGACCTAAAGAGACTCCAGTAATAAGAAAAGTCCATTGTGAAATGCAAACTCTCTTAGAGGAGGGTCTTATTAATATCATGGCCATATAATTTATTACCCAAGCCATTACACTTCCAAATGTGAAAGGTGGTATTTATGATAGTGCATTGATACTGTAGGCTTAATCGGGACTGTTCTGATCAACTAGGGCCTCTTATGGTCATACTACAATCATAAGGTATTTGGCAGAAGAATTAGGAACTTTATGGGAGTGCAAGATGAAAAGAGATGGCGGCAGCTCAGTGGGCAACATAGGAAATTTGGTAGTTCAGCAACAGATGTACCAAGGGAATGAGGGAACTACTCATCAGCATTCTTAAGCAATATGAAAAGCTCATTCGTTAGACTTTCAGTTCAGGGGCTATTTTCTCTCCACATGGTCTGGTGGAGATGCAATATTGCAGTGTCGAGTAATGAGTCAATGTATAAGTTCTGGGCACAAATTTATTTAAACATCTACTTGGAGCCCTCACTGCTGTGGGAGCTGGGGGCAGACTCTTTAACATCTGTGTATCTCATTTTCTCATCTAAAAGGTGATATTTGAGGGAGGTTGTGGTGAGCAAAATGTAGAACAATGCCTAATTTATCTAGAGCCCTGGATAGATATTAATTCTTAAGAAGTAAAAAAGAAAAAGAAAAAAGCCCAGAGCTCATCTTATCATTGATAAGAATGTGGTCTGTTTTCAGAGTGAGAAAATTAACTTACAACAGAGAGAAAAGGGTTATTTTGACTCATGGCTTGTAACAAGCTGGGTTTATTGTTTAAGACCTATGGACAAATATAGCATAGTTGTGATCAAACATGGAGTGATACCCTGTTTATCTCACGGATAAGAAGCAAAAAAAAAAAATAAAAATAAAAATAAAAAGGGGAGAGCGAAGGAACAGAGAAGTCCTATAATCTCCATCAAGAATATGCCCTCGATGATGTAAAACTATACCATAAAGTTCTGGCCCTCAGAGATCCAAGCATTGGTGCACCATAGGAGAACAGGCTTTGAAAATAGAGGCTTTAAGGAGACACTCAGAATCCATCTACAGCAACTGTGGTTAATTCTCCCTACTGTCAGAGGTTACAGTACACAGAAGATTACAGTGGAAGCCAAGAAAAAGGAACTAGATCAACTGTACTCAGATATCTAGTTGTTCATTATGCAGCATGGGTAGTTATTTTGTGCTCAGCAAGTCCCATCCTAGGAGGTAAGAGAAGTTTGTATGTTTGGAGCCATTATGTTGCAGAAAAGAAGATTAGACATCTAGTATATAAAATTTGTTCCCAAGATTTGAATTCAAAACTTGGCTTTATTAGATAATAAGCTGAGTAAACTGAACCTTGGGATCCTTAATACATAAATTATAATAACAGCATCTGTTTGTTAAATTTTCATGAGCATAAGTGAAAACATACACATATGACGCCTAGCAGATTTTGATAAATGGTGTACAACGAATGGTTAGATATCTAGAGTAAAATCAATATAAAAATGGAAATGATAACAAACATGATAAATTTAAATACTATAGTGTTACAAATAAAAAGCTATAGGAGTGCTTGTTTGGAGATTCTAGCTGTGGGGCACAGCTACTCATATACACTTGACCAAAGACCAGTTGTCCTTTATTTGGGAAGGTCCTCCGTGCCCCCTCCACACACATATGTAGCAGAGAATTGCCTTGTCTGACTTCATTGGAAAAGGATGTGCCTAATCCTGTAGAGACTTGATGCCCCAGGGTGGCTGGATACCTGATGGAGTGGTGGGGGTTATTGTGGAGGGAGGGGTAAGGGTGAGGATGAGTGTGAGTGTGTGGGTAAGGATGTGGGTGGAGCACCCTCTCAGAGTCAAAGGGGAGGGTGGAAGGGTGAAGAACTATGGGAAGGGAAACCGAGAGGAGGGGCAACATTTGGAATATAAATAAAGTAATTTAAAAATAGTTCCAGTAAAGGGGTAGATAACTAATAAGTGACCGACATATGGAATTAAACAATTTTCTAATATTAAATAAAGTTAATTGTTAAAAAAGCTATAGGAGTTAGAAGACAAGAGTAGGTATTGATCCTCTTGTGAAAAATAGGGGAAGCTGCAGAAAAATAGGGGGATTGAGCTGGGTTTTACACTGTTTAGAGGTTTACCAAAAGACAAAGGAGCTATGTTGGTACAGGAAATGGCAGAAACAAAGGCAGAGAATCACAGCAAAGGGGCAGATTCAGAGAAGGGATACTCAATGAAGCTAGGGCAGAAAACCAATTCTAGATTGATTCAAGAGGGCTCCTTAGGCTACATGGCAAAGGGGCCCTGCTTGGCAGAATGTAGAATTTGCACTTTATCCTCTGGACTAATATTTTTAAAAATCTGAGACATAAATCTCAAAAATTGTTGGCAAAGACTGTGCGTAAGAGTCTATACTCCAGCAACTTTGAGAAGCAAGTAGTTAAATGAAGGTGATTTTATTATTATTGTTATTCCAAAATTCCCCAGAGACTTTACTATACTAACTGGTGTCTCTGCCAAAGGAGTAAATTATGATGTTTTTAAAGGTAATTTGTTCTGTATCCCTGTTTTGAGTTGTGAGAAATACCGTTCAGCTAGTGCTGCATAGGTGTGACAGTAGACAGTCTATGTTCAGATGCAAGTCAAAATAGAGTCATTAAATGTGAAGAGTGGAGGTTTGTTAGCTGGCACGTGTGTTGAAATACTGAAGGTAAGTATCCACACAGATGACAGCACAGTGGCATATATAATGTATGTTCAGGGTCTGAGGTAGGCCTTTATAAGGAGAAGAGGCATGGATTCTGCAGCCAAACTACCTGGCACCAAACTTCTCCCATTCTTATTTAATGACCTTAAACAAACATCTTTACATCCCATGCCTCAGTTTCCCCATTTGTAAAATGAGATAAGAATATATTTATAGGGGGTATTATGAGGATTAAATGATAGCATATTTGTAAAATATTTAAAAATATACCTGTAACATATTAACATTAAAGAACATTTTGTTAATTGTGAAGGACAGGACAGAATTCTTGGGGGGTAAATGAGCAAGTCATAAAGGACCATGTGCTTGGACAATGTGTATCTCTGCTCTCTTTGATTTCCTATTGATTTTGTTTAACTTTTTTCTGCTTTCCTCCACTGCCTTGTTTTCTTAACAGAACATAGGAGCCACACCACATGAATGACAAACTGGAGTTGTATGAAGTTCAAAAGAATGCAAATAAAATACTTTTGATAATAACAACAAACACCTATATTTACATTATTAAGTACTAAATAGGAATACTAGTATAACAAATCTTTTAGTAGTACGCATGTTAGTAGAATGTATCCACTATGGCACTAAGAAAGTCTGCCACAAGAATGTAACTCTGTGACTCTGTTGGTAGCCCAGTGGTTTCCACTTCTGTGTACTTCTGAGAAGGGCAGGATCTTATCAAACTAATGGTAACACCAAGGTAGATGTTATCACTGCCACATGGTTCCTACATGCCAGCCAGCACGACATGGTGCTCAGCTGTAAAAACAGAGGTCTGTGTGTGGGACATATGCTGCCTGTATTGGTGTTACAGAAGTATCTCTGTAAAGATTTTTGAAGGTAGATCTGCCTATGTGATATTTTTGTTCAGTACACATTAGATTGCCACTACCATGAAGGGAAAACTCTTACAGCACAGGACTGAGACTGTGACTCGGGTCTTCCTGTCTCTGATGACCTTACTTTTTCTTCTATGTAGACTGTCGTGGATGGGTGCTTGTGATTCATCCATTTGTTAATTCGTCACCACTCAAAAGGTGTTCGCAACATGTCAGGAACTTTGACAGATGCTGGCAATAAAGTGAAGAAAAATTCAGGTAGAGTCCCTGTTCTTGTGGTTCATCCAGAGCTGGGTAAGATGCTAAATGGGAAGTGAAATAATTAGGCAGGATGGAGAGAAAAACTCAGACAATCACATGGTACTTTTATCAACATTCTTGAACCTACTGAGGAAGCTAAGACCCTCATTAGGACCCTGGCAGCTGCCATCAAGTCAAATAAAAACCAATGAGGCTGAGGAAGTAGCTTAGTGATAGACACTTTCCCAGTGTGCATGAGAGTCTGGATTCATCCCTTCCACTCCAGGTGGAGTATAGGGAGGGCAAGGTTTAATTTCAGAGTATGAAGTCTCCAAGAGCATAGTTTAGCTTAGGTATCAACTACTAGCTATATGGCCTTGAGGTTGTCACTTAAACTTAATTTTGAAGTTTTTAAATCTCTGTGTATATGTGTGTATGTATGTATGTATGTATATGTATGTATGTATGTATAGGTGTGTGTATGATGTGTTATGTATGGATGCATGATGTATTATGTGTATATGTGTGTGTGTGTGTTCATGAGTTTATACTGAGCTTATACATGAGTACTTCTGCACATATGTGAAGTTCAGAGGGCAAACTTGGGTGTAGATCCTTCCACCTTGTTTAGAAGAGGGAGTTTTGTTGTTCCCTGATGTACACATCAGTATGGTGAGTTTCTAGAGATTCTTCTGTCTCCACTGTCATCCACTATAGATATGCTGGGATTGCAGATACATGCTGTCATTTCTGGCTTATATGGGGTGTGGGGGTCCTAACTCAGGTTTCTCTCACTTGAACAGTGGTACCATCTCCCAAGCAAAATCCTCAGGTCTATCTTAATTTTCAGATCAAATAAGTTAACAGATAAAAGCCTTTGAAATAAAAGATTATATATATATATATGTATGTATATATATATATACATACATATATATATATCTTATGAGCAAATTCCAGGAGGTAGTTAGTTAGTTCTTAAGCTGTTCTTTCCTGGGCCTTTCCCTTTCCCTTTTCTGTGGCTTAGGTACTACATCATTTGGGTCTTCTGTTGATCAAGGTTTACCATCACCATGTGATGTATAATGTCTCCTCTCATTTACACATTATTTGGGGTATTGTGCCAAAACGAAAAAGCTTCAAATTACTGTTACTTCTATTAAGAGATATGGTTAATGGCTGTTCCTGCAAATCTGAACCAAAGATGGTTCTTACTCAATCAGTGGGATAATGCAGAAATAGTGTTCTAAATTCTAAGCAGGTAACATAACACTTTTACCTTTTGTCGTATTATGCGGTGGTCACTCAGACGAAGCCGATTCCCTTGTCAGAAGCTTGAACTCTGAGGCCACAACACTAGAGAGAGCCCAAAGAAAGTATTCATAGCAAAGTTCGGAGAAGGCACAAAGAGAGACCCCCCTGGTGAGTCCTAGTACATGCCAACCCTTGTCCCTTCTCTTAGCTGATACTCCATGCATGGTAAATCAAGAGCAGTTATCTTTGCCAAGCCTGGCCTGTGGCTGATTCAGAACAAAAGAAATGAATCAGGCTTAACAATGTTTATTACAGTTTATTTTGTAGCCACAGATAATTAGATGAATTTTAAACTCAGTCCAGCACCAAATTTTTTGGAAGTGTAGAGCCATGTGTAAAATATGACCTGGATTTCAAGATGGATATATATCTGTTAAGCTAAGAAAACCTGGCCTCAGTAGCTCAGGTGTTCATTCACCTGTACATCGCTAAAGTAATTTGTGTTTAAACAGTATTGCTGTAAAGATTGTTCTGGTGTTCTCTACAAAGAAAATATATTCTGGAAGAGGGATGCTGAGGATAACTGGGAGTCAGAGCTGATTCACAAAGACAAAGCTAAAAGAGGAAATGATTCATGTAAGGATGTGATTCCACTCACAAGACTTTATTGAGCGTCTATGATACACCAGTCTAGGTCCTAGAGAAGTATAGGTGAGATCCTTAGGGACAGGGAGATGAGGAGGTAAGACCAATCATTCTGTAGTAGCTTTGCAAAGGTTAAGGCTGTGGGGAGAAATTTAGTGATAGAGAACTTGCCTAGCGTACATAGGGCATAGTTTTGATCCTCAGAATAGAGAGGGGACTTCATACTGTGGCATCAATGGAGTCCAAGAAAAGATATATTCAGTGCTAAATGAAGGTTTCAGCGAAAACTTCTTGGTGCTGCAATGGAGTATTAAAGAATAAATAGACGTTCCCACAGGATAGGCAGATATAATATGATGTAGATATAGGCTCTGTGAATGTAAAGTGCATACATGTAGGCCAGAGTCTATCCTAATTCAATTCCTAGACTAAAAAAAGCTACTGTATGTTTTTTTGAGGCTATATTTATTTTTTGTAACAGAACTAACCATTTGGTACCTCATAAGGTTATCAGAAAGCTAAGGGTTAAAACATGTAAAGCCCTTAAGGAGATTTCTAGTGTACCATAAGGAGGCAGTCAGTGTTGCCTCCAACAAGGAAAAGAGCATACGCAAAGGAGGCAAGAAACAGAATGGTAAAATAAGGGATGATCTAGTTCACAGTGATTGGCATGAAGAATTGATAGGGCACAAGGCATGGATACATTGATGATCAGTGGCTTGAAGCTCAGGGAGTCAGCAGGATCTGATCTTGAAAAGCAAGCATGGATTTTATATTCTAGGGGAGTTGTGACTTGCAATATGTTCTTAGGAGGGAATATTAGAATCACTGTTTGGGTAGCATGTTTTTTTTTCAAAGCAATTCTGATACTATAAACCCCTACTGTTTGCTTAACACATACAATCAAACATACAGAAAGGCAAATTTTTCTGGATGGGTCAGGTAGGTACTCTGCCTACAGTCTGGTGTTTGCTATCTCAAAGAAAGGAAACAGACAACTCCTTAAATGGACTACAATCCATTATTTTCAGGAAATATTAAATACTAAAACTGGAACTATGAGCAACTGGGTATTAAGGCTGAGGATGCTACAGAGGGAAATGGAAGCCTTTGAGGATTGCAATTGGAAGAGAATAGGGAGTACTAGGTTTGCATTTCAGAAGCATTTCCATGGCAACAACTGGAAGGAAACATTAGGATTGTGGAAGAAGCTGGCCAGTGCTGGAAGAAGACAGACACGTAGGAGAATATAATGATCAGGGAAAAGATTTTTAAAGCTTTTATTAAGGAAGTGATGCTTGTGGATGAGAACTTGTGCCATCTTCATGGCAGAATAGATGGGTATCATAAACCCAACCAGTTGACCATGAGAAGGCGACAGAAGTGTTGAGGTAGAGGGTAAGGAAACAGAATACATGTGGCTGCAGTACACAAGGCAGAAACTGGGATAAAATAATAGAATAAAAGAATTGCATTTGAAAGTACTGTGGCAAAATCTAATATATCTTATATTCTAATTAAAATGTTTTTAAAAAAAGATTTCAAGTAGCTGAATACTCCTGGATTCCTGACCCATCACAGGATTCTTCATGGTAAGTATTTCCCTTCTCTGTCTCTCTGACTTCACTGCTCTTAATCACACTCTGAGTTTACATTTCTCCGGTAAGTACCCACAATGAAGCAGCCCCCGTTACAGGCAATAAAAATGACGACTACAATCACCTAAGATTATTTTATTATACATAGTCAAAAGACCACAAATAATTTTTACTCACTAATTTATGGCTTTTCAGATGAGAACCAGACCCATAGGAAGGCCATTTCTTAAAAGTTATAATCAGATTTCTCCTAGGCTGGCTTTCTATCTCAGGTGCAGCCTGAATTTCTGAATCCTGCCTGACTTTTGAACGCTGCCTTCACTGTCATGCAGACTTGGAGTGGGGGTGGGGAAAGTGAAGGCAGCCAAAGCTAGCCTGTCTTCACACCTAAATCCCAGGGGATTAGACTCATCATCATACTGTGACTGGGAGGCCTCTAACAGGAAGAGCCAGGATATAAACCCTCTTCTTTGTAAAGCCAGGTGGGAAGTAAGCCAGTTATCTTTGAGAGCCTCATTCACAAAATGCCTCTGATTCCAGGAACTTCAGACAGCATCTTGATGCCTGCAGTTTACCATGTATAACACCAAGCACACAGCCTGATGGCTGGTGTTTCCTTATCATAGCAGAGGAGAGGCAATGCCCAAGCAAGGTTTCCTGTCATCAGTTCCAAGTTCATTCGTAGAGCATAGGCCTTGGAAATATAGCATTTCGAGACATATTTTTTTTAAACCCCATTTATGTTTGTAATGATTAGAACAAGAGTATTGTGCCTTCAGTCCATATGCGGACATGCCACAGTGAATGAATGTTCACTTCCAGATTGCTCAGATTCAGGAAGACAGGAGATGCTACATGACACACCTAGGAGGGAGACAGAGAGGCTGGCTTGGAATTTGAAAGCGGAACAAGACATCCAAGAGAAACTTTCTGACCTAAAGAGTCTGGCAACAAGGGCTTTGAGCATGTCTGGTGAGGCTGCTAAGAAGTACTGACTGATCTTATGCACACAGACATTGAAACTTCCCTCACCTTTCTGTGTAATCACAGAATTGAAAATCAATTTTACAGATTAAGAAACTAGGCCCAGGGGAGTAAAAGGAATGACTGAAGTTCACATCCCTAATAAATATCAGCCAGGAGGAAACACAGGACCTGTCACTTTAACATCATACGTTCCCTCTTTCAGCCAATGTTTTACAAGTATCAAAAGAGGAGGGAGACATCTTGGCTCCCCAATTAAAAGATAGAGACAACTAATGACAGAAAGTAGTCTGACACTAAGTCCCTGCAACTGGAAATGTGCTGAAGCCAGGGCAACATTAAAGTCAGATTTCTGAGATGGGCAGACATTTGCCTAGCAGCCAAGGCTTTATAAGTTGGTCTCTGGAAGGGTTCACAATAGCAACATGCAGGGCAGCTATGTAATATGAGACTTCCAGGTCCAACAAAAACCACAAGCTCTTTGTTGAAGGATCAGAAAAAACAAAACAAAACAAAACAAAGCAAAGCAAAACAAAACAGTACTCAACCAGATACAACAATTTTCTCTGTCTTTCCCTTTCCCCTTCAGATCTTTAATTGCTACTAAATGTGCTATCTTAAGCATGAGAATTATTATTACCACGGAGGTGCAGGCATAGAGTAACTTCCAAGGCTGTGTAACTTGTTTGGTATATGAGAAAAGTACCCGCTCCTATAACCAATGCATTCCCTAAGCAGAAAGAAAGCAAAAAAAAAAATTTCCCTTTCCTACAAGCCCAGAGCTAGATCACAGAGTACAGTAGACAATCAAGGTATCGTAAATCCTGCACAAGGGCATAGTAGCAGAATAAACTACGGTGCAGGCAAAGACAGTGGCTACTGTTACCTTTCTACAACTAGGACTCCAACGCATCCAAACTTAGAGTCCAATCAGAGACAACAGCCATCCATCATCGGGCAGGGTGGGGAAAGGAAGCCAAGCAGGTCCTAGTCCGTGAAGAAAGGGGAGTGGACCGCTAAAAGCCTTGTGCATAAGTAAAAAAGCAGGAGACAATGAAAAGGGTGAGCATAATCTCAAACTCCCAATATTTCCATTGTGCTTTATCTTTTTATCAGTCTTTAGAAAATACAATATACAATATACAAAATAACTGTCCTCTGAGAGACTCCACCTATCAGCTAATGGACGGAGATGCAAAGACTCACACTCAAACATTAGACAGAGCTCTGGTAGTCTTATGGAAGAATTGGAAGAAAGACTGAGGGACCTGAACAGGATAGGGAAAATCAAATATAAAAGTTAATAAACCTTTTAAGACAATGACCCAGACAACAAGAGGCCAAAAACAGTGCTTTTTGAGAAAAGGACTTTGTCTATACATTTATGAACCTGGTATCTGGTTCTGGGACTATGCAAGCTATAGCTACAGTGGTTATTAACTATAAATACTCTGCAGAAATTGTGAAAGGATTAAGACTCTGAAGCTGTCCAGCTTCCCATTGCCTTTATTTCCATGATCTTGCCTGAAGTCAGGGTAGTCTCCCTCTCTGGCCCTGTCCCCAGTGCTGCAGCCTTCAGTGCTGCCACTGAGAATGTCACTGCTTCTTCATCAAAACATTGAAGGTTCCCTCCCTGACAGTGTTTGTATGCCACTTAGTAAGAGGTAGAAAGTGAGGTATAAAGAGGCTTGTGAGTGGTAAGGTGCTCATTCTGTAAGCACAAGGGCATGAATTTGGATTCCCAGCACTCATGTAAAAGCCATGTGCAATGACCCATATATGTACCCTTGACAGTGGAGACAAGGAGACAGGCAGATCCCAGAGGCACACTAGCGAGCCACCTTAGCCAAAGCATGAACTCTGGGTTCAGTGAGAGACTCCGCATCAAAACTAAGGTGGAGAGCAATAGAAGAAGACATTGCACATTGACTTTCTGGTCTCTGACTATCCATACATGGGTATCTGCCCCACCACCCAAATGTGTATACATATGACACATTCATCATAATAAACAAACAAATAGATACAAAAATAAATAATTAATAATGTGAGAACTGGCTCCTATTTTTTCTACGTCACATATTCAAAAATATGGCAAGTCTCCTAGTGCTAAAGTATAAGCAACACATCTCCATGTTGTATATGAAGGACAATGAACTAATGATGACAAGAGCATAAGAGTAAATGGGACTGTCTCAGGTGACATGGGACGGACATATGGTCATCCCGTCTGGACGGAATGTTTGATTGATACTAAACAGCGACATGTAGTCAAGATGTCCAGAGCTGCTGCCTCTAATCTGCTTTAAAAATTTTTATTTATTTAAATACTTTTTAAATGTATATGAGTACTCTATCTGTAGGTACACCTGAATGACAGAAAAGGACACCACAGATGAATAGGAGCCATTCTGTGGTTGCTGGAATTGAACTCAGGACCTCTGGAAGAGCAGAGAATGCTCTTAACTGCTGAGCCATCTAAGGAGTGGAGTCCTACTTTACTCATTTGCGCGCTCTCTCTCTCTGTCTCTCTGTCTCTGACTCTGTCTCTCTCTCTCTCTCTTCTTTCCTTTCTTTTTATTAAATTTATTTATTTATTCCTTTTACAACACAATATCAGCCATTCTTCCTTTCTTCCCAATACCCGCTCATACAAGTCCTCCCTCTATTCCCCCTTCCTCTTCTTAGCACTGTTTTCATAGTGTCTCACAAGTTTGGGTATGTTGTGCCCTCATTTTCACTGAATACTAAAAAATTGTTAATTTCTGTCTGTATTTCTTCCCTGACCCAGTGATCATTGAGTAGAGCATTGTTCAGTTTCCATGAGAGTGTAAGCTTTCTGTTGTTTCTGCTGTTGGCATCCAGCTATAATCCATGGTGGACTAATAAGACCCATCTGGTTATTTCAGTCTTCTTGTATCTGTTGAGGTTTGCTTTATGACGGATTATATGGTCAATTCTGGAGAAGGTTTTGTGAGGTGCTGAAAAGAAGTTATATATATTCCTTTATGTTTGGATGAAATGTTCTATAGATATCTATTAGGTCCACTTGAATTTATAGCTTCTGTCAGTTTTGTTATTTCTCTATTTAGTTTCTGTCTCAGTAACATGTACATTGGTGAGAGTGGGCAGTTGAGGTCTCCTATTATTCATGTGTGGGATTTAATATATGATTTAAGCACCAGTAATGCTTCTTTTATGAATGTATGTACCCTTACACTTAGAGCATGGATATTCAGAACTGAAAAGTCCTCTTGGTGGATTTTTCCTTTAATGAGTATGAGGTGTCCTTCCCTGTCTCTTTTGATTACTTTTGGTTGAAAGTATATTTTATTAGATATTAAAATAGCTACTCCAGATTGTTTCTTTGTTCCATTTGCTTGGAAAACCTTGTTTCAGCCCTTTATAAAGAGATAATGACTATCTTTGTTGCATAGATTATATTTCTTATATAAAGCAGAATGGATTCTGCACACACTTCCACTCTGTTAGACTGAGTCTTTTTACTGGGGAATTGAGTCTGTTGATGTTGAGAGATATTAATGATCAATGATCATTACTTCTTGTTATTTTGATGTTGGTGGTGTTTAAGTGTGTGTATGTATTTTTCTTCTATTGGTTTTATTGGTATGAAATTATTTATATCTTATGTTTTCTTGAGTATAGTTAGTCTCATTGGATTGGAGTTTTCTTTCTAGTATCTTCTGTAGGGCTAGCTGAGTAGAAAGGTGTTGTTTGAATTTGGTTTTGTCATGGAGTATCTTGGTTTCTCCATCTATGGTGATTGAAAGTTTTGCTGGGTATCGTAGTCTGGGCTGACATTGTGGTCTCTTAGGGTCTGTAATATCTCCGCCAAGGCCCTTCTAGATTTTTGAGTCTCAGATGAGAAATCGGGTATAATTCTGATAGATGCCTTTATATGTTACTTGGCCTTTTTTTCTTGCTGCTTTTAAAATTCTTTCTTTGCTCTGTATATTTAGTGTTTTGATTAATATGTGGTGGGAGGATTTTCATTTCTAGCCCAATCTGTTTGGTATTCTGTAAGCTTCTTGTACTTCATAGATATCTCTTTCTTTAGGTTAGGGAAATTTTCTTCTATGATTTCATTGAAGATATTTTCTGGGCCTTTGATCTGGGAATCTTCTTCTTCTTCTATTCCTATTATTATTAGATTTGGTCTTTTCATTGTATTCCAAATATCCTGGATGTTTTGTGTCATGAACATTTTAGATTTTGCATTTTCTTTGACTGATATATTGATTTCTTCTATCATATCTTCACAACTGAGATTTTCTCTTCCATCTCCTGTATTCTGTTGGTGATGGTTATGTTTATGGTTCCTGTTCTCTTTCCTAGGTTTTCCATCTCCAGGAATACCTCCATTTGTGTTTTCTTTATTACTTCCATTTCCCTTTTCAGATCTTGGACAGTTTTATTCAAATGCTTCACATGTTTGATTATATTTTCCTATATTTCTTTATATTTATTTTCTTTCTCTTTTAATACCTTTACCTGTTTAAATACATTTTCCTGTATTTCCTTAAGGGATTTATTCATGTCCTCTTTAAAGGCTTCTATCATCTTTATAAGATTGGATTTGAGTTCTTTTTCTTGTGTTTCAGTTTTATTAGGATATCTAGGGATAGTTGTAGCAGGATGACTGGGTTCTGGTGGTTCCATATTGCCCTGGGTCTTTTCAGTTGTGCTCTTATGCTGTCCTTTTGACTTCTGGTTATCCCTGGTATTGGCTTGATGATACCGACATCAGTAGGACTTATTGAGAAATTCTGGGGAGCTGTGGGCCAGACAGTGAAGGTCAGGCTACTTACTCTGTTGGTTGTGCCTCAGGTTGACCTCACTCTGCAGACTGTGTCTCAGTCAGACCCAGCTTGGGTGGAGGGCTAATCCAGCTAGGATGGGTAGTCGGGCAGTGTCCCAAGATGATTAGTTTTGGGGCCCCCAAAGTTTTCTACAGGGAGTCAGGATGCTCTTGGAGTCTTGCAATGCTCTTCCAGATGGAGAAGCAAGGCCAGACCTAGACAATGGTATTCAGGGGTCCTCATGCACCACTAAGGACAGCAGGCTTTCCCAGACCCCCTTTGGTTTTTCAAAACAAGGTTTCTCTGTGTAGCCCTGGCAGTCCTGGAAGTTGCTCCATAGACCAGGCTGGCCTCGAACTCACAGAAATCTGCCTGCCTCCTCCAATCTGTTTTTCAGCATGAAATCTGGCTGCTTGATTTTTTGTTTCATTTAGAATGGCTTCCAGAGAGAGTTTAGACTTTTCCTCTTCTGTGTTTCTGATAGCATTCCTAATCTCAGTGTCTGTAAAGTCTACACTTTTTTTTTTCCCTGATGGGAAGCCTGGCGGCTGTGCCTCACGTTAAGCAGCAGCAGCAGCTGTGGTATGTGTTCTGAAGTCCAGCTGTGGTTCTGAGTCCTATGCTTTTTCCCTCTCAGGGTGTCCAGATGCCACTGCACACCAGCACACTGGGCTGGAAGGATGAAGCAGAGTCCAGAATGGATTGAGTTCTGCAGGATCCTGGTCAATCTCAGAGTGAGTGCTGGGGGGTGGGATTGGGGTGGGGATTGGGAGACAAGACCTCCAAAGATCTTAGTGATACAGCCCTTTCAGGGGAAGAACTTCTCCTGATGATCTTAAATAAAGCAGCCCTTAGACAATCCTAGCCTGTGCACATGCATTTATTTGGGGTGGGCTTGTATGCATACACTGTATTAGAGATGAATCAGGGGTATATATAGACCTTGGGACTGAGGTGTTTTCAGGGTAAATTAAAATCATTGGCTAGAGTTTAAAGTTCTGTGAGGTACCTGGAGAGGTATTCCAGGAATCCCAGGTATTTGCTGGGTGGGTTCTTATCAGGAAAAGAGAAAGGGAAAAAAGGAAGTTGAACTTGTAAGTATGCCAAGGACTATTCAGCCTTCTTCAGGGAAGAGGGTGTGTGGAGTTAGGATTCCCAGACAAGGTCAGAGAAGGGGGAACCTTGCTGGCAAAGAGAGTCCTCCATTTTGCACTGAGCTTAGCAGAGCTATCAGGTCATGGTAGACTACAACCTTAATTAACGGGGTTCCCTCACATCAGGCCATTCCCCATATTCCCAGTCATGTCTCTTGAAAATCCAGACTGCCATTTGAGCTGAGGTACAGATATATCTCACTTTTGTATAGTTAAGCCTCTGAAGTAATAAAACTTCCAAGGCTCAGGAAACTGAGAAATAAAAGTATTCACAGTGCCCTTCCCCAAGGTTATATAAGCAGTAACAGTTGCTGAGGAGGAGACTCTGTTCAGTGAAGCTGCCTGCAAGTTGGTCAGGGTGCTCTAGGGATACAGCTTTTGTGTGTCATCACCCATGCTGGGATGGGTCTTTCAGGGATGCAGCTACTTCTGAGTCACTCATTCTTCTGTAAATAACCCCCAATAAACCTACTGGTTTTGTAAACTAGACTTGGATAGGATAGTTTCATTGGTCTTATATGCCCTGTAAGTGTTGAATAGACATTTGTTCATATTTCCCCAGAGGTAGACATATACCTCTCACTCTCATGTTCTTGCCATGCCTGTAAATGGAGTGACTTTTTTCTACTTCCCAAATAGCTATGGGAAAGCATGGGATACCCCTGCATACATGCTGTTTGCTAAGGTTGTTTCTAAGGTTCCAGTGGATTGATGTCACTAGATAGGAAATCTTAATTGGTCTTTTTCAAGAGTTCAAAAAGTACTTCATTAATGACTTCAATCTGAAGGTAAGTTTCAATATTCTTAACCTTTATTATAAAGAAAATTGCTCAGCCAAAATTATTCTTCTGAGAGGGTAAAACGACATGAGCCTGTTCTGAAGAGACTATCAATAGAAGATAAAGTCCCTTTTTATTGCTGTGCCCCAAATCTTTCCCTCAGATGCTGTCCCTCTTACCTCCATGGGAATGTTGACACAGGAAGTCAACTCATTGGCTTTCCCACTTGACATCTGAGATGATTTCTGTCTTTGTATTATTTCTCTTGAACAAGAAACACCTTTTTGAAGAGTTCTATTTATGCCATGAAGTGTAAGTGTAACCTTTTCTGTTCCTTTTTGGGAAAAAAAGAAATACTTCAAGGAGTTATAACTTCAGTGTTGGCCTTAAGAACTTGGGACATCTATGATTCAAAAAGGGGGTGGGATTTCCAGTACTACCTTTCAATAGGGTGATTGTAGAAAATCCACTCTTAAATTTTCAGGACATACATTATAATAGAATTCTTAACACAAGTAAGTAAGTAAAAATGATTTTCATCATTTTGTCATTTTAAGGCTGCAAGTTTATTGTTCTAACAATAACATTCTTACCCTTCCTGCCTCCCTGAACCTTAGCCCCACCTTGTTTCCTCAGCATCTCCTTTTTCTTTTGTCTTCTAATTTAGCAGATACAGAGTAAAGACAAAGATTTTTGAGCAACAATTCAAATCTATAGCATCCCAGTCGAGTCTTGTCAGTACTATAATCACTATATATGCATTAAATAACTATGTCTTAGTCACACAAGTATCACAGAAGCACACTTCAAAATTGGTGTGCTGAAACTCTAACCCTAGGGACTCAGAATGTGAATACATTTGGAGATAAAATCTTGAACCAGGTAATTAGGGTCAAATTAGGTCATGGAGAAGGGTCTTAACCCAGGACAATAGGCGTCTGAAGAAGAAAAGATGGATGCACACATGGGTATGTGTGTGTGTGTGTTGGGGGGTGGGGCAGAAAGAAAGAGACAGAGAGGCAGAGAGACAGACACAGAGAAACAGAAACACAGAGGAGAAAACAGCAGTCTGCAAGCCAAAGGGAGAGGCTTCAGAAGAAACCAAACCTTTTTTTTTTTTTTTTATAAATAATTTATTTATTTTTGAACATGAAATGCTTTTTTATAGCATGTTTTACAAGGGGAGGGGGTAAGAGGGGCCAGGTGGTGGAAAAGTACAAAATCTTCTTGGCCTGTGCCTTGAAACATGTCATGGTCTATATGGTACACTGCCTTGAATTATGATCTACCTGCAGTTCTTCAGAAGATATGGTACACTGCTTGAGTTATGGTCTCCCTGCTATTCTTAAGAAGACATGGTACTCTGCTTTGAGTCTATCTGCAGTTGCTAAGCAGGATCTTGCAGTTGCCAAGCTTCAGAGGACATTGTGCAGGTGGGGAAAGGTAGGGGGTGAGGGTAAGGGCGAGGGTCCTGGCTTCTGGCATCTCCCCCTTCTCTGTTTAGTTAGAGAAGGCATCTTATGATCAATCCCAACTATGTGAATTTTGAATTTGGATGTCTAATTATGGGGGGGTCTTAGACAAGTTCACAACCCCAAAACACTGATGTGAGACGAGTCACATCGATGGTCGAAGGTTTTAGGCTGTCGACGATGGGCAACGTCAAGGGACTCCGATGTGGGTGAAAGGAGGGTGAACCTTTTAACGTTTTTATTTCCAACATTCAGACCGTGGACTGGGAAAATCTGTGTTTAAGCTCTGCTGTCTGTGTACATACACCATTGCACAGCTCTAACCTACTAATGCACTTGTGATCTTGTATTCATTCAGAAAATTTAAAATTTACTTCAAACTTTTAAAATTCATTTTATGTTTTATGTGTATATTGTTCAGGTGAACATAAACATAGGAGCATGTACATGTGGAGTCCAAGGAACAAACTTGGATGTCTTTCCTAAGGAGCTTATACTTTGATTTTAGAGGCAGGGTCCGTCACTGGTCTAGAACTCAGCAATTAAGGTAAGGTGACTGGCCAACAAAACCCAAGGATCTGCTTGTAACTCCTTCCCTAGAACTGAGATTACAAGTGGATACCAATGCACCCAGCTTTTTTATGGGGCTTCTAGGGATTGAACTTGGGTCTTCATGTCTGTGAGGCAATACGTTACTTAGTAAGCTATTCTTCCTGCCCTCATGCTTCATTTAAAATATCAGGTTTATTGAAGAATAACTTAGATATAACAAAGCACAGTTATTCCAACTGTGTCATTCCATACATTCTGCCTTATAGCTGCATTCATCAATGTGAACAAACAGCAGATGAAATGGGAACACTTCTGCAACTCTAAACGTCTTCCATCCCCATTTGCAGTCTTCTTGACTCCCCTCTTATGAACAGAGCTATTCCCCATTTCAATAGGTAACATTTTGCCTCTTCTAGAATTACACATGAGTAGAATCACGCAGTATATATTTCTTTAGGTCTTATTTCCTTAGAACAGAGGTTCTCAACCTGTGGGTTGTATCTCCTTTAGGGTTGCATATCAGATATCCTGTGTGTCAGATATTTACATTACGATTTGCAACGGTAGCAAAATTACAGTTATAAAGTAACAATTGAATAATTTTGTGCTTGGGGATCATCACAGCATGAAGAACTATGTTAAGGGGCCACAACTTTAGGAAAGTTGAGAATCACTGCTTTACAATGTTTTTGATACTCATTCATATTATGCATCTGTCAGTGATTGGTTTCTTTTTATGCTCAATTGTACTATGTTGTATAGAGGTGTAATTCTTCAATTATTCACTTGATGATGAACAATTAGTTTATTTTCAATTCTGTGTTGTTAATAAAGATACTGTGAATATTTATATAAATGCCATTGTCCATTTGACTATGTTATTGCTCTTGGATAAATGCCTAGAAGTATAATTACTGTGTTCTATGGTAAGTATAATAATCTTATTTTTCCCTAAAGAGAATAAAATTAAGGTTTTACTTGATTACCAACTTTATTTTCTGAAATTATCTTTTATTTTTCTTTTCTACTAGCAATGAGTGAGAAAACTGGCTGTTTTATACCTTTGGTGTCCTTACGGGTATGTAATATAATATTTTCTTGGTTTGGTTTTAATTTCAGCTTTTCATAGTAACTAATGATGTTGAGCATCTTTTTGTGTCATTTTGCTGAAAGGTTGCAGATAGAGTTTGGGGAAATGTCAGGCCAAATCTTTTGCCCATTTTCATCGGGCTATTTATCATTGAGATTAAATAATATTTTTACATTCTGGATGTAAGTATCTTGACTGGTACATACATGCAGTGCATTTTAAAAATTTTATCCATAGCTTATCTTTTCTATTTCCTTTACTGGATATTCCATAAACAGAGGGTTTCATTTTAATTATGACAAAGTTTATTAGTTCCCATTTTAATAATTACTGATGTTTTTACATTCCAAGTTCCAAAGTTTCAACAATAGTAGCACAATTATAGTTATGAAGTAACAATTGAATGATTTTATGCTTGGGGGTCACCACAGCATGAAGAACTGTATTAAAGGGCCACATACTGCTTTAGAATGTTTTTGATATTCATTTATATTATGCATCTGTCAATGATTGGTTTCTTTTTATGCTCAATTATGTCTTTCTCTGATTTTCTTTTTTCTAAAGTGTTTGTTAGCTTAATGTTGCAGAAATTAAAGTTATTTAGTGAGCTAAAATTTGCCATGCATTATTTGTGGTAAATAAAGATTTTAGTTTGATTTGAATTTATTTGTCTTTGTGATACAGGTAAGGATTTGTTTGGGGTTTTGTTGCTTTCTTGCACAAAGCAATATGATTATTTAAGCACCGTTTGTTGTAAAGCTTATTCCCAATAAGTTAACTGCACAACATCATAACTAATTTACTGGCTGTCCTCATGAGGTTTGTTTCTGGACTCAATTGTTCCATTGCTTTACACATCTACTGGTGTGCCAATATATACATTGTCTTGCTCACAACAACTCTACTATAAAGCTTCAGATTCAATTTTTTTCCTTTTCAAAATTGTTTAGCTATCTTAAATACCTATTTATTTCCATGTACATTTTAAAGTCAGCTTATCAGTTCACTATAACCATCCTGAGACTTTGAAATTATGTTAACTATAATAAACAAATTTGGGGAAATGGAATTTTACTTTAAGTTAATTTTTGTATTTATTTATTTATATAAAATGTATGTATCTGTGTGAGTGTATGTCCTGGGTTTGAGGGTACCCACCTAGAGCAGAAGAGGGTGTTGGATCTATGGAATACAGGCTCTTGTGAGATGTCCCGTGTGGATACTAGGAATCAAACCATGATTCTCTGAAAGAGCAGAGAGTGCCCTTAACCACAGAGCCGTCTCTCCAGTCACCAAAGTTCACATTCCATAGTAATGATGAGTGTTTGAATGCATAACTTTCTCTCCAGTTACTAATGTTCTCACATTTCTCAATAAATGGTATGTTACCTTTTTCTGTACAGTTCTTATAAAGATTTTATTAGATTTATCTCTATATATTTAATATATGCTTATGCTTTTGTGTGTAATATTTTGAAATTTTCTTTTTTTTTCTTTAGATTTACTTACTTCTTGACAAAAAATACTCACTATATATTCTTGGCTGAACTGACAAGGAAGACCAGGCTGGTGTCAAACCCAGATATGCCTGCCTCTCTGTCTTTCTCCTAAGTGCTGGTATAAAGATGTGCAGTGCCACACCCAGTGAAACGTTATTGTTCAATTATTTGTCTCTAGTGCTGAGTTTACATATTGACATTGTTCCCTAAAGTCTTGTCAAAACTCATACTCTATAGCTCTGTTACACTTCTTTATAAGAATTTTCTATGCACATAATCATGTTAAAGAAAATTTTACTACTTCTCATCCAAACTATATGTTCATTATTTCTTTCTTTTTATCTTTCTTTCTGTCATTCTTTTTTCACATTTCAGGACTTGTAGTACAAAGTTGAATAGAAATGGTGAGAATAGTCACCCATATTTAGTCCTTGCCAAATGGTGAACCATTTGCTATCTTGTCAATAACTTCAATAGTTACCGTTTTAAATATAATCTGTAGCAGGCCATGGAAATTCTCTTCCATGTCTACTTAGTGACTTTTATTTAACTAGCTGCTGTATTTTGTCAAATGCTTTTTTATACAGCTATTAAGATAATCATATTTGTATATTTATATCTAATATAAGGAAAACTTGGTTGAACTTTCAAATGTTAAACTAAACATAAATTTCTCAGATACATCCTGGTTTTGTTGGCAATTTCAGGCTAGCCTTTGGGTAACCCATCAGAGGTACCAACAACACTAAGTGAAGCCTTATTTTCAGAAGTGTAAGCATGACATTGAAGTGGGGAAAGGGCTTACTTTTGAACTATTTTATAAAGGCTGAAAGATCCTTAGGATCAACTACTGGGACCAATTTTCAGAGCAACTTGTTTCTGCTAATCTCATCCTAATTTTCTCCTCCCAGCTCCTGGGTTCATGGCTCTTTCATAAAGGGAAGGCTTCTCAGAATTGGAAATATCTTAGACATCATTTAATATTCTTCCAGCCAATGTTTGCTACCATATCTCCGATCAGCAGTTACTCATAGGCTTGTATAGCTTGGAAAGGAGACTCATAACAACCTGGCTTCTTGGATTCAACCAAGTCAAGAATGGAACAGGGTTAGGAGACTATGCTCTTACAACTGGAGCTTCAGTTTTCTTAAAGGCTTACACCTACTGTTTAATGAGTTTTTATAAAGTTTTCTCTTTTACAGGTGATTCTATGAACACCCATGTATTCTCAGGATTTCTTGAGTTCTTCATGTAATTAGAGGGGAAAATGTTTGTTTTTATAACAATCAAGTATAGAGGTACATTCTGCTCTGTTACCATGGCCACACAGAACTTCAGCCCAAAACTATCACTATTAGAAACTGTCACTAAAAAACTATCACTATTAATGTTCATGTTTACTTTCTGTTTATATTTGCTTATTTGAGGGGTTAGTGACAAAGAAAAATTCAATATACTTGGATTGGAATTCCAAGTCAGTAATCTACTTGTACGTATGACTCTGGGAAAGTCTTTTATTATTCTTTGTTTTCCTTTCCTGATGTGTATAATGGGAAAAATTAAAGTATTTTGTTTATAGTATAGTTTCAAAGATTAAGTTAATTAGTATAAAACATATAATATCAATGTTATTAAATAGTACTAACTTATTTCCAGTTGTTAATTACAGGCAAACTAAATATAATGTGCCTTAATGATTATCTATTATATGGAGTCCAAACACCATCAAAATGTATTATGTAAATATTTAATTGATAAAAAGAAATGGTGGTTGAGTTAAATTAGACAATTATATGACCCCACACCATATACAATGACCACTTTAATTCAGGTAAATGGTATCATTTGTCATCTATATGTACTATTTATTACATTTTACATTTATATTTTGTTTATGTTTAATTTAAAATTAAATTTTAGTTCAACATCACAATAAGTAGAGCCATATAGAATTCATGTTTTTATTCCTGATATGCATATTTAAATAAAATGCTAATCAAAATAATTTTGAACACTAGAAGTCCATCAGGTAATTTTCTACTTTATTCAAATTTAAGATAGATGATACAGTGAGGCTATTCTCTCTCTAACAAGTATTCTTCTTTGTAGTTGTCCTCAGTGTGAGACTTAAGACAGGTGACTTCTGTCAAAAGACAACCATGAAGGGGCCAGTGAGCTCTTTCGGAGCTTCTGAGTCAGTGCGTCTCAGCCACCACATTTAGGGACCAAGGTATAGAATTGAAAGGGTTCTATCTCTTTGAAGGATGAAAATAAAGATGAAGATATGGAGGAATGTATGGAGAAATAACAACTGTTGAGTGCCTTTGATGCCAGGCACTGCCCTCGTGACTATCCTGTTATCTATGGACAGATTTCTTACATGATGAGGAAATGTGATTCAGGAAAATTAATAACTTCTCTAAGATCATGGAGATAGAAAATAGCAGAAACAGGTCTCTCCACCATTGTCTTCAAAATGATCTACATTCTGAGCTACAGAATGGGCTACAGAAATGATCTTTCCCACCACAGTTTAGCTTCTGAAAGCCAATGATAAACTCTAAGAGGAAGATCCATGATCAGAATTTCCTTCCAGGAATTCCAGAATGTGAGCTTTCTTAGAATGACCAGACTACAACAGCATTCATCAGCTTCCAAAACACAGGAGGAATCAGTTGGCAAGAAGACTGGATCACTGAGGTAACAAACTTTGTCAAATTGACAGAGCTATGGAATTCCTAAATACATATAGGTAAATATACATTATTCTTGGGTGTGTCTGTGAAGGGCTTTCTGAAACAAGGTAGCATTCAGTGGGATGGACTTTCCCAAGATGGGTAGAGGGTAATCATTCAATCTATTGAGGTTCTGAATGGTACAAAAATGTAAAGGAAAATTGAATTAACTCTGCCTGACTGTTAGAGCAGAGGCATAAATCATGTGCTTTGTACACTGTGGTTCTCAAGCCTTCAGACGCAAATTGGAATTTACATTATTGACACTATGACTCTTAAGCCTTCAGAGTGTACCATTAGCTTTCCTGTGTCTTCAGATTACAGAAAACACATGGTGGGTCTTCTTAGTCTTCAAAGTTACACAAGCCAATAGCATAAAATAAATCTCCATGTGTACATGTAATATATATATATATATATATATATATATATATATATGTATATATACATATAGAAAGGCATCTAGAAGGAACTGATTCTTAGCATCCTGACAACCTCTGCTATGGCTCAAAGCCATGAGAGAGTTTCTTTCAGAAATAAATTTCTTTCCTTAGCTCAACTATGCTGAGGAAGACCCATGGCCATTAATTTTCATAAGTGGGTTCATGACCTCAAATAATTATAGACCCAAATATGCCTGGGAAAATAGATTCCCTGTCCTTAGCTAATGTCATTTTCTGCTAAGGTTGTAGAAGTGTCCATGTTTCACTGCTGTGAGAATCTCTCTCCCAGAATACAGTAGATGCTGGAAAGAAAGCACAGTAGTGCTCTACCCTGCCCCTTTTCACCAAAAGTTGTGGATTGTTCTTCTCTAGTAAAAAGCTACACACTAAGTTCATTAGCCTCAAATGCACACTTGGTAAGTTAAAGTTAAAGTTCCCATCATAAGAATTAAAGGCCCTTGGGTTTCAGAAAGCCCAGTTGCTAGATACAAAGTCTGTTTTTGCAAAAATGTAAGCTCTTTTTTTTTTTTTTTTTTTTTTTTTTTGTTACTTTACAGTCTCTGGAGCCCCTCTGAGACACTCTGGAGCCTGGTTCCTCCAAATCTATACTCCTCCATGGTTCTTCCACTAGGCAAAATAAGGGACCTCCATATTGTCATCCCTGGCTTAACCCTTTGTTAAGATCAGTTATGCTTTCTGTAGAGCAGAGTTAATAGAAATTTGGAATTTACATTATTGACATTATGACTCTTAGGCCTTATTCTTAAATCATTGATAAGTTGTATAATTTCCTTTGACTTGCCACCTTATTTTGGGTAACATCACAAAAATTTTTAACAAGTCATAAAATTTGGAAAAAATTTAACAGAACCAGTTTCAGCTCTATTTGTTTCCTGCCTAGTTTCTTCTCTATTACTCATGTACTATGGATGCTGCACAGAAATTATCTCATGATATATTCTCTGGTCTGTACTTTGACTTCTCCACACTAGGTTAGTCAATTAGCAAAGAGGACAAGAAGATGACTTCCTGGAAGCCATCTCTGTATCAGATGGATCATTTGTAACTATATGAGGAAGTGACCTCAAATGTATGGCAATTATATCAAGTAAACTGTGTCTTTAGTTCAATTTCTTTTGAAAGTACTCATTGTGCCTGAAATGCCCTCAGTACTGCTCCAGGTACAGGGATGGCAGAACCAAGATCCTGGAGTTCAGTTTGAAATACGGAAATGGAAAATCCAAAAAAGAATTGCAATATTGTACAGGCATACATCTCTGAGACTTGAAAGTAGTCAATGCAAATGACCCCAGAAGTTTAAGTTTCATTGCCTTCACCAATCTCCACATTATATGTGAACACATGACACTCTGTGGTCCATTTTTCATCACTATTCACAATATCATTAAATACACCAGACTATTTTTATTTTATCTCTTTACTGGGTGATCTTCCAGAATTGTTGGTGGAATCAGCAATCATTTAATTTTTTTCATAGTAAATCCTTGCTGCCAACCCTCCTGGTATATATTACTGTCTGTGGAAGAAAGCCCTTGAGTTTGTGTCTTCCGATTTTTATCTTCAATTTGAAACAATGGGTCTTTGTTTGTTTGCTTGTTAATCTCTACCCATAGCATTTCATATATCTTGTCTGGCTGGTCAGTTATTTCAATGGGCCTCATTTTGATTTTCTGTAGAACCCCTTATGACTCTGATATAAAATCCAAGTTTATGTCTGAGTCTGCATTTTAGGTCCAGTGGTTTTCTCCCAAAAGTCTTATGGTTTTTGAGTAGTGACCTTCACATAATGTAATTACAAATTTACCAAAACATATTTCTGGATATTTACAAAACATATTGTATGGATTCATGCTCTGCATCACTCTCCATGCTGGACAGTTTTGTATAAACTTTAACAAATTAAAGTTATCCAAGAGCGGAGACTCTTAATTGAGAAATTGCTTCTGTAAGATTGGACTTTAGGCAAATCTATAGGCCATTTTCTTAATTAGTGATTAATGGAAGAGGACCCAGCCCATTGTGGATTGTGCAACTCCTAGCCTCGTGTCCTGGATGCTATATGAAAGTAGGCTGAGCAAGTCATGAAGACCACCCAGTAAGCAGTCTTCTTCAATGGACTTTCTATCAGCTCCTGCCTCTGGGTTCCTGCCCAGTTTGAGTTCCTACCTTGGCTACTTTCAGTGTACTGTGATTCAGGATATATAAACCAAATAAACCCTTTCCTCCCCAAGTTGCTTTTGGTCATGACGTTTCATAACAGCAATAGAAATCCTAGCTAAGTAAGACTCTTCCTACAGAATGCAAGAGCGTTTGTTATTTTATGTATTTTATGTATGTTTTTCTCTTTCTAATAAAAAGTCAAAAATGCAAAGAAAGTATCATTCCAAGAAAAGTGGAGTTGACACGAGAGGGAGGCAGAAGCCTTGAGAAATGTGGACTGTGTTGGATGAGTAAATCAATTCTGAAACATCTCCATGAATGAAGTAAAAATGGAAACCTGATTTGTTAAAACTTACACACTGTATTGTTTAGAAAGTCAAAGCAGAGCTGTTTTTTTAGCATCTCAGCCTTTCCTGTCTCCAGGATATAAAAGAAAGCTTTTTTTCTTGAGGCATCCAATAAAGGTGGCCCTGTGTGGTTTTGGTTATAAGTGCTCCAGCCACCTCTTCTACATGGCCATTTGAAGAGTGCTTATAAAACTGTCATCTCCAAGACATGTGGTGTACCCCAGTACCTATCTCATTTGCCTTTAAATCCCAGAGTGTCACCCAGTACTTTTTATAAGATGCTAAGTATTTATTTAAAAAGGAATGAATGAATGAATGAACTGAATGATTGCTTTCTCTAACAAGGAAAAAGGTTATTTAGACATAGACTTTCTGCTTTACTTATCTTTGTATTACCTAAAACACTATGATTCATTCAACCTTTCAACAACCTTTATTTGAGGCCTGTTGTGCACAGGTAATGGTGTGGCCCTGGGAATACCAAAGCAAACAGAACTTTCTAAAGGCTCTCAAGACAATAGAAAATATGACAGACATGATATATATGTGGAGGTATGACTCAGCCATTAAGATCTTTTACTCCTCCTCCAGAGGACCAGAGTTTAAATCCCAGCACCAGGTCACATGGCTCACAACCATCTGTAACTCCAGCTCCAAGGGATCTGAATCTAACATCTGGCTACCTCAGACATCTGCATTCGCAGGTGGCTAACCACATGCAGACACACACAGCTACACAGAATTTTAAATAGTATAAAGCAATATGCTTAATAGTGTGAGTTCCTTACATATAGTGAACATATACTGAATTCCATGTGATTCCAAGGGAAGTTGTTTTCTCCTGAAACTCCAAGGCTTACAACGCTGAGGTATAAGATGTGTGGATCTTTACTGAAGTCCTTAGAATGGTCCCTGGATTCTTTTGAATTTTGATACTGGCCCATGGTGCTTTCAGAAAAAAACAATTATCATTTAGATTAATAAAGTAATAAGCTTCATCATGATATCTTCACACACACATATACAATTTTAATTTAGGTCTCTTATGTGAGAGAAAACATACAATACTTGTTTTTCTGAATGTGGCTTCTCTCAGATAATATAAAGACTTCCAGTTCCACTCACTTTCCTGAAAATAATTTAATTTTTTTTTAACAATTGCATAAGATTCCACTGTGTATGTGCACCATATTTTTTCACTCAATTAGCTGTTAATGGACATCTAAGGTGGTTCCATTACCTGGTTATTGTGAATAATACAGCAATAAACATACACATGCAAGTCTCTATGGAGTGCTAACTAAAGTTCCTTAGGTATATACTCCAAAACATTATAGTTGGATTATAAAGTAGTTTTTGAAGAACATTCATACTGATTTCCATTATGGACGGGCCAGTGCAAATTCCTACCAGCATAACGAGCTGTCTTTCCTGATGTCCTCACTAGGATTTGTTTTCTTCTGGCTGGAGTGAGAGAGATATTATTACAAAATAGTTTTAATTTCCAGTCTTCTGTTGGCTAAGAATATTAAGCATTCTCTGCATATATTTATTGGCCATTTGTATTTTCTCTTTTGACAACAACCTATTTAGTTCATTAGTTCATTTTTAATGGGATTTGGAGTTTGGCTGTTTAAAATTTCAAGTTCTTTGTATATCCAAATATTAATCCCCCAGTTAATATGGAGTTGGTAAGAAGTTTTTCTCCCTTTCATAGGCTATCTCTTCCCTTTGTTAAATGTTCCCTTTGTTGTGCAAAAGATTTTTAATACCATAGAATCCTCCACTGGTCAGTTTCTAGAGTGGTTTCTCATGCTATTGAAGTCCTTTTGAGAAAGCCTTTGCCTATTTTTTTTTTAATCTTGAAATGTTTTATTCTGTTTTCCTTGGGTAGTTTCCAAGTTTTAGGTCTTACAGTAGGGTCCTTTATCTAATTTGAATTCATTTATATGCAAGATGAGAGATAATGTTTATAGTTTCATTTTTTGTTGTTGTTGTTCTTGTTGTTCTTTGAAACAGTTTCCTCAACACCATTTGTTTAAAAGGCTGTCTTTTCTTTAAAAACATATTTTTTGATGCTTTTGTTTATGAACTGGGAATTTTTGAAGTTTTTGAATCAGTAGAGTGTGGGGGAGACCTCAGACTCCACGGGTCCTCTAGGAAAGCACTTTTCTTTGGAAATGCAGCACTGAGGGCTTTAGCTGAGGTCATCCTTAGAAACGAGATCCTCTCTGGCCATTTATAGCTTTGAACCAGTTTGCTTCCTACTAAGGGTAGTCCCAGAGATGAGGTTGCCCCCTGAGCCAAGTGTTCACGGTCATGCTCGGTCATTGACCTTCAAGGAATGTTACCCTCTTGAGTTTGGCTCTCCGTGAGCACACAGGGATTGTTGCAGCATCCATTATCTATGGCGCCAAGAAGCCTAAGAATCCCCTGACAGCAGGGCCTAGTAGGACAGGCACTGGAGGCTGCCTGACTGCCAGAGCCCATTAAGTTCCTATTGCTGCTCATTGTTTTACAAGTGGTCATCGCCACCTCACCACCCAGTCAGAAGCACGATACAGCTTTATAGCCTACTTACAGAAAATGGCTCAGCACTTAGGCATTTTCTGGTGCCCCAGGGTACAAAGTAAAATTAATTCCCATTACCTCCCATAATAAATCACCTCACTCAACACATGTATGAAATTCCATTCAGTAGACTCAAATCATTCTGGGGCCACACAGAAGAGCATACACACACACTTCAACTTGCACTTAGTTAATTTCTCTTCTTGAAAGAGCTTTGATGAGACTCTGCAAACAGATTCTTAGAGAGCCAATGGAGAATGAGACAGCCCTACAAACCATAAGGTAGCTGGGCTGGAGATCTTTGAATTGTGCAGAGAAGTTTGATTTTTTTTTTCCTGGACCACTTTCGAAAGTCCTTCTATTTGTGGCTTTCTTATTATAAACCCATATGCAGAGGACTAGTGACAGTGGCTTCTCTGATGTCAGAGTCTAATAGTGAATACTCTGAAGCTACTGCATGTGTGGGGGAGAGCGGATGTGTGTGGCTAGCTAGTTTGATTCCTAGTCTTTTGATAAAGGAAACCTCCAAGCAAGTCTAAGTGCTGCATGGAGCTGGATAATGAAGAAAATAAATATCAAGTTGTGTTACCGTGTCCAAAGAGGTTGAAAGGATGGTGTCTATGATTCACATATAGCAAATCATGTCCAAGAAAATTAACTGAAAGAGACCCAGAGTCTCCTAGCTGGAAGGGGCCTTACAGACTGTTGTGTACAGTTCCTAAGACACCAAGAGACAGTGACAGTCAGAAAGAGAAAATCAAGGTAGAAAAGCCTAATAGGTACTGCTGCTATTGATTTGGCTCTATTCTGCCTACAAGGTACTGAAATACAGTGTTTGTATTTCTATGGAAAACATGTGAGACAGTATTTATTACTTTTATAATAAGGCTTACATTTACAAACAATTCAGAAGGCCACACAGAGAGTTCTTATATACTTCATACACAGTTTGCCTTGCTATTAATACTTTATATCATTACATAATAAATGAATTAGCATTGTATATTGTTATTAACCCAATTCCACACGTTATTTAGAATTCCTTTCCTTTACCTATGTCCTTTTCAATAGGCAATCTCAGCTCGAACCCCTCATTCTCTTCAGTTGACAAGTCTCCCTAAACATCTCAAGGCTGTTCCAGATTTTTCTTGTTTGTGGTGATCTTAACAGGTTTCGTGAGTTCTGGAAAAGTGTTCTTTAAGGGGTCTCTCTATTAAAATGTGATCATTCATGATTAGACTGGGTCATTTTAGGGAGAATATAAATATATTTATCTTCATTTGCAGATGAGAAAATAAAATCTAAAATCAGGGCAATTATCTAAAGCCATATTACCAATAAGGAATGGGGCCATATTTGAAACCTAGGTCTTTTTGAACCAAGAGATACAGTTCTTAGTCAGCATACAACTCTCTTGCAGCCGCTCAATTAGGACTTAGAACGTCATGAAGACTGTTGAAGAGTTGTGTCAATAGATACGTAGATATACAAAACTTGCTAGGAGTACTAGAAATACTCAAGAACTATGACATATATAAAGTGAGTGTCTTGGAAGCTCTCTGTAATAATTGAGTTGGGTTAGCTGTCACTGTAAGGCATGCATATCTTCAAAAATTTTTGTACTTATGCTACACATATAACATTTTTGGTGATTATTATTTCAACATGAATTTTAAAAACAGAAGTATATTATGCACATTGTTCTGAAATATTTTTTTCTTATCACCAAACAGTTTACATTTTACTTTGGCACCAAATGTTCCACACAAGATTTGCTGTTTCTTTCTACATGGATGTCATGTTTCTCAGTTTAGAGATGGTACTCTTTCCACTTATGTGATAGGTCTGAAAATTCAGAAATGATTACGATCACTTGAATGTGTTAGAATATTTTCGACTCAAAGGCTAGAGATTTTTATTCAGAAATTTTTTATGGAAATTAGATTTTTTTCACACACACAAGATTATGTATGCAACTGTTACACAGTTATTGCCTTTGTTAAACAAAAGAGAAGTTCCTGCAACTTACCAAGTCAAGGAGCTCAGGAAGTTATGAAACCCAAACTCCCCTCCCCAACAGAGTGTAAACAGTATGGCTTGTGGGGTAGACACTCTTCATGGAGCTGCCTGCAAGCTGTACAGGGAGTACCAGAGCTTTCATGACTCATCACCACGTCATCACCCATGTTGGGGTAGGCTTTATGGTGATGTAGATACCTGTGAGTCACCTATTATTTTATAAGTAACTCCAGTACACAGGAACATGCACCTATAAATAACTTCATAAACTCATTGGTTCACCAAGCCAGGCTTGTGTGGAATCATTTCTTTTCCTTTTTATTCTTTTTAATTGAAAATAAAGATTTTTCTTTTCCTACAGAATACTCGGATTACAGTTTTACCTCCCCAGTCTCCCCCAGATCCTCTCCATCATCCCACCCCTCTAACTCCAAGTCTTCTTTCTATCTCTCTTTAGAAAGCAAACAGGAAAAAAAAAAAACAACAAAAGTAAGAATGAAAGCAAACAGGCAATTGTAGCTGGACAGAGGGAGAAAAGAAAAAGCATCACACACACACACACACACACACACACACAATCATACAAAACCTATAAATCCACAAAATTGGAATCCATATTCGATAAGCAAAAGACAAGGTAACAAAGAAAACAAAAAAGCCCAAAGAATTATAAGACAAAACATCTCCCAAAAGACCAGTGAGTTTGTCTTGTGTTGATTGTCTATTGCTTGGCATTGGGCCTCCTTTAAATGTGGCGTGTATGCCCAGTGAGACTTCACTGGAGAAAACTTAATTATTTCTTGGCGAGAAGCTGTCAGTTGGAAATAACTTCTGGGTTGGAGATGAGAGCTTGTGTCTACTTCCCTCTCTCATTTCCTTCCCTTTTCTCATCTTTCTCTCTTTTAAAAAATGGGACATATTTTTATTTTATGTGCACAGCATTTTTCCTTCATGAATGTCTGTATAACATATGTGTATAGTGCCCACAGACACAAGAAGGAGGTGTCAGATCTCTTGGAAGTGGAGTTAGGGATGCTTGTTAGCCTCCAGGAGGATGCTGGTAATTGAACCTGGGTTCCTGGGAAAAGCAGACAGTGTTCTTATCTGCTGATCCATCTCTTCAGCCTTCTAGAGTCATTTCTTTGGGCTGACAGCAGTGTCTAATCTGAAGTGAACAGCTGAGGCTCACATCTCCCCAAGAATAGTGGCATAACAGGAAGTGATTTTGAGACAGGAAAAAGAAAAACTAGTCTTCCCTCATCTTGACCATTCAAACTCCTGTTAGATTGAACAGAAGTAATTCTTCTGAATTCTGGGCACCAGAAACTGCATCTGATTGCTCACATGGCAACAAGTCTGTGATTGTAAACTAAGTGCAACTTAATCTTGAGTGGATTTTCTTTACAGCTCTGTATGTTAGAGTCTCTATCTGGGGTGAATGAGATGAGCAATTCACATGTTCTTATTTGGACACTCAAAAAAATCAGAGAGGTAAGCAGCTTCCATGTCTCATGAGATATTATGGGTGAAGACCAGAGGAGCTTGTGAAGAACCATTGTCTAGATTGAGGGACATCAGTCCAAGTCAATACTTAGTAATGGTCAATCAGAAATATTTTACACCAGCAAGATGGCTCAGCAGGTAAAGGTGCTTGCAACTCAGTCTGACAACCACATGAAAGGAGAGACTAACTCCTTTAAATTGTCTTTTGACCTCCATATGTGCATTATGGTGTGTACAGACAGACAGACAGACAGACAGACAGATAGATAGATAGATGTAGTATTTTTGAAGAGAAATATTTTGATTACTTGAGTTACCTTGTTCAATCAAGGAACTTACAAAAGACAGGTGACTAGTCCCAATGATGCTAAGATTTTCATTGACTATAGAAATAATTATTTCCCCCTTGGTGGTAAGCTCTTATATTGGTTCCTTCAAATTTAGACCCTTTAGTATTGTGGATTAATTCAAGTGAAATTCTTCCACAAGATTTTAGGATGAAAATCTTTCTAGTGAATGATTCTTACTGGAAAAATATGGATGTGTATATCTACCTGTGTATATAACCAAGAAAAAAAGAAACCTATAAGGGACCAGGTGCCTTACCACAAAGCCCTGCTAGAACCACAGGAAGACAAGATGGGGTTGCAGATTGATCTCCAAAGGATAAGAATGGGCACAGTCAATACATAGGGAAGGGTACTGGACAGACAGATCAATGCATTATCTACAGGTGCTCATCACACATCGCTGCATTTGTAGAACAATATCATATTTAAAGAAACTTCTGCATATGATTTCTACAAAATAAAAATTCATTGACAATCAGTGATATTTGCTGTAGCCATTGGAAGTAATCACATCCTGTCATTCTCTATGATCTGGAGGGCAGAAGCAAAGTACCATCTTGAGAATCAGTTGAAGCCAAGCTACTCCAAAAAAGATCCAAATGTGGAGTAGTTATCAGGCAGAGACCTAGAATTTAATTGCCCATAGCCCTAGACCCAGAGACATCCCTGAAGAGTAGCTGTGGAAACCAAGAGGTTCAGGGTCTGACCATACAAAAAGTACATACAGGAGGGCAGAAGGTTCATCGCTGGAATGACTTCCCACTTGGGTGCCCTGGGTCTGAACACACCAACAGAGAATGACCGTGAAGTTTCATAGCCCTGAGCCTAAACTCAGATTTAGATCAACCAATTTGTATTTCACTCCTGTAGAGCCTGAATACTCTGAAGGCCCAGATGTCTCTGATACCCAGGGCTGTGTCTCCCCAGCAAGCGTTTTCTATCCCTACCTTCTCCCAAAATATGCTTTTATTTTCACTCATCTTGCCACATCTCTCTAACTTGGTTCTTCAACGTTCTTATAGTTCAAGAAGCTTTTTCCACTTTTTCTTTGTTTTCTCTCTTTCCAAGGCCTTGCTCTTCCCTCCTCCTTGCATAACAGTATTCTTCTCTCATTTTCTTTTCTTTTTTTTTGCTCACTTTATTTATTTACCTTTGTTTACTCTCTGTTTTCCCTGTTCCCTGATTCCTTTATCTCATTCACTTACTATTTATTTATATATTTATCCTAAGACAATTTTAACTTCATAGCACATTGCACACTAGTTCTCTCTTTTTTTTTTCTGGCCACTGTTGATCTATTAAAGGCATTTAGCTGATTTCAAGTGGATCCCTGTACCCTTTCTAATATGCTGCTTTTGCTGCTGTAACTGTTGTTCCTTGGTGAGTGGTACTCAGGATGGAGTGCTCAAAAGGCTACCCAGTAAGAAATTCCACAAATAAAACTGGAAGACACATACAAACAAATAAACCATACAAACAAAAATGCACAAATCACCTCTCAGAAGTACACACACAAAAAAAGCACAATATATGCTTCCTCAAACAGACCACAAATCAACAGCAAAAGAAATTGCACAAATAGATTGAAAAAAACATAAAACCATGCTCTTGCATGACCAATGGGGCACTGGAGAAATCTAGAAGAAAAATAAAAACTTCTTAGCCAATGAAAACTACAACTTACCAGACACATTGGGGTGTAACTATGGCAATTACAAGAGGAGTGTTATGACTGTGAATGTTTGCCTTAACAATGCAGGATTTTCTAATAACCTAATTCTGGGACTGGAGAGCTTAGGAAATAACAAAAAAGGCAAAACCAAAAGCAGCAGATGGCAAGAAATAATATCAGGGCAGAAATAAATGGGGACTAAGAAAAATGTATGCAATCAGAATTGCTTCTTTAGAAAACAAGAATGACAAGCTCTAAGCTAAACTAACTGAAAGATGGAGAAAGAAGTGAACTAATAAAATTAAAGATGAAAGGGGACTTTTATAGCAGATTCCTGTGAAATCCAGAAAAATCAATAAGAAATGCCTTAAAAACTTGCATTCTAAAAACACAGGAAAAGGTAGTTAAAATGGATAAGTCCCTAGGCACATATGACCTTACCAAAATTAAATGAAGGTGGTGAACAATATAAACAGATCCATATGAACAACTGAGATCAAATGCTAAGTCAATCCTACACAAAAATACCCTCATAGCTGATACTACACTACTAATAAGAGCAATAAAAAATGGGACCTTACTAGATGAATAGGCAGATGAATGGATAAAGAAAACATTATATATACAGTAGAATTTCACAGCTGTAAAGAAAAAATACAATCATGACATTTGAACTAGAATGAGTGAAATTGGAGATTGTTATGCTAAGCAAGACAAGCCAGAATTGGACAGATAATTATCACATTGCTTTTCTCATATGCAAACTCTAGACTTAAATTTATCTATAGTGTGTGTGTGTGTGTGTGTGTGTGTGTGTGTGTGTGTGTTAAAAGTAGAAAGGGAAGAACATGAGAAGAGAAGAACATATTGTAAGGGAAGAAAGGAAGAAGGAGAAGGAACAAAAAGAGAAAAGAGGATGAAGGAATGCATATGATATGAAGACAGAAAGAGGGGTTATTTGGGAATGAAAACTAGAAAGTGGGGTGAGTAAGACATACTTGTATGAAATACCCCTAAGAAAATGCATGACTTTGCTCTTAAAAAATAAATTAGAAAAAAGAAAATTGGATTCCACAACTAGCTTTGGTAACTGAGAGCATCCCAACCATGTCAAACAGAAACACCTATTTCTATAAATATTTCAAAATAATTCCTCCACCATCCTGAAGTGAAATTTATAGTACAGCTTATCCACACATAATTTCAAAGAGACCAGTCTGGTACATTAACCCTCTCAAAAAACAAACAAGTAAACAAACAAACAAACAAACAAAAACCAAAAAAAACCCAGCAACAATAACAAAAAGCAAGCTAACCACTATCTTAATATGTAAATGCTGAGCCACCGCTACTGAATAGCTAGTTACAGCTATTGAAACCAACAGACAGTTGTACTTAACACTGAATGTCTAGATGCATGAGAGGAATAAAAACAAAACAAAGATTTTAGACTGATAATTCAAATAACCAAGGGGATTTTTTTTCTCACATGATCAACTCCCTTGGTAAAGTTCAATGCAAGGTAATAAATTGTTTTCTTTATAGAGCCATTCATTGTCTTGCTGAAAGATTCAGTAGGAGTTTGTATTCAGATTTCAATCACTTTAAGCTCAAATAACTCAAATAAAGTTTTTTGAGTGACCTACATGACAGCTTAACGGTACATTAAAACAGACACGAAATGACTCTATATACATGCAACAACCTACATATTGCAAGACTTTAGGGAACCCTGGCCCTAGTAACCTGCCTTCCTAAGTAATTTGACAAAGAAAACACCCCTTCCAATTTTCAAAATGTCTCTCCTCACTGGACAGACCCACCTCAGTGGAAACCACTGAGATACAAGCTATTTCTTAAATGGCAGTTGAAACTTGTAATCAGCCTTCAGCCTCAAAAGAAAAAATCTGGAAATGGAAAAAATCTATTGCCTCAATAATATATTTCCACTGGACAGTTTTAGCTCCTTTGTCAAAGATCAAGTGACCATACGAGTGTGGGTTCATTTCTGGGTCTTCAATTCTATTCCATTGATCTTCCTGCCTGTCTCTGTACCAATACCAGGTAGTTTTTATCACTATTGCTCTGTAGTACAGCTTGAGGTCAGGGATGGTGATTCCTCCCGAAGTACTTTTATTGTTGAGAATAGTTTTCGCTATCCTGGGTTTTTTGTTATTCCATATGAATTTGAGAATTTCCTTTTCTAACTCTGTGAAGAATTGAGTTGGGATTTTAATGGGGATTGCATTGAATCTGTAGATTGCTTTTGGCAAGATGGCCATTTTTATTATATTAATCCTGCCAATCCATGAGCATGGGAGATCTTTCCATCTTCTGAGATCTTCTTCAATTTCTTTCTTCAGAGACTTGAAGTTCTTGTCATACAGGTCTTTCACTTACTTGGTTAGAATCAAAACAACCCTGAGATTCCATCTCACACCAGTCAGAATGGCTAAGATTAAAAACTCAGGTGATAGTAGATGCTGGCGAGGGTGTGGAGAAAGAGGAACACTCCTCCATTGTTGGTGGGACTGCAAGATGGTGCAACCACTTTGGAAATCAGTCTGGCGGTTCCTCAGAAAATTGGACATAGCATTACCCGAGGATCCAGCTATACCACTCCTAGGCATATACGCAGAAGATGCTCGAACATATAATAAGGACATATGCTCAACTATGTTCATAGCAGCCTTATTTATAATAGCCAGGAGCTGGAAAGAACCCAGATGTCCTTCAACTGAGGAATGGATTCAAAAAATGTGGTATATTTACACAATGGAGTATTACTCAGCTATTAAAAACAATGAATTCGAGAGGTTCCTAGGTAAATGGATGGAACTAGAAATTATCATCCTGAGTGAGGTAAGCCAATCACAAAAGAACACACATGGTATTCACTCACTGATTATCTGATATTAGCCCAGAACCTTGAAATGCCCAAGATGCAACTCACAGGCCACATGAAGCTCATAAAGAAGGAAGACCAAGTGGGGGTGATTCGGTCCTTCTTAGAAGGAGCAACAAAATACTCAAGGGAGCAAATATGGAGACAAATCGAGGGACAAAAACTGAAGGAGGGGCCGTCTGAAGACCTTTCCACCTGAGTATCCATCCCATGTGCAGTCACCAAAGGTAGATGCTGATGTGGAAGTCAGGAAGTGCATGCTGATAAGAGCCTGATATGGATGTCTCCTCAGAGGTCTTCAAGAGTCTGACATATTCAGAGGCAGATGCTCACAACTAGCCATTGAACTGATCATGGGGTTCTCAATAGAGGAGTTAGAGTGAGGACTGAAGGAGCTGAAAGGATTTGCGGCACCATGAGGAGAACAATAATACCAACCAACCACAGCTCCCAGGGTCTAAACCACCAGCCTGGGAGCACTTATGGAGGGATCCAGGGCTTCAACTGAATATGTAAGTGTGGAGGGCCCTGCTGGGCATAGGTGGAAGAAGAGAACCTTGACCTCATGAAGGCTGGATGCCCCAGGGGGTGGGAATTTTGAGGGTTGGGAGGTGGGAGTGGGGGGGAGTAGATAGAGGTTACATCCACAGAGAAGAAGGAGGAGGGGTGAGGGGATTGGGGGTTCCGGGGTGGGTGGGGGATGGGGTAAGGGGACAACATAGGAAATGTAAATAAAACATCCAATAAAAAAAAAAGAATTGACAAATTGGACTTCATAAAATTGCAAAGTTTCTGTAAGGCAAAGGACACTGTCAATAGGACAAAACGACAACCAACAAATTGGGAAAAGATCTTTACCAATCCTACATCTGATAGAGGGCTAATATCTAATATATACAAAGAACTCAAGAAAGTAGACTCCAGACAACCAAATTACCCTATTAAAAAATGGGGTATAGAGCTTAACAAAGAATTTTCAATGGAAGAAACTCAAATGGCCGAGAAGCACCTAAAGAAATGTTCAGTGACCTTAGTCATCAGGGAAATGCAAATCAAAACAACTCTGAGATTCCATCTCACACCAGTCAGAATGGCTAAGATTAAGAATTCAGGTGATAGTAGATGCTGGCGAGGGTGTGGAGAAAGAGGAACACTCCTCCATTGTTGGTGGGACTGCAAGATGGTGCAACCACTTTGGAAATCAATCTGGCGGTTCCTCAGAAAATTGGACATAGCATTACCTGAGGATCCAGCTATACCACTCCTAGGCATATACCCAGAAGATGCTCGAACATATAATAAGGACATATGCTCAACTATGTTCATAGCAGCCTTATTTATAATAGCCAGGAGCTGGAAAGAACCCAGATGTCCTTCAACTGAGGAATGGATTCAAAAAATGTGGTATATTTACACAATGGAGTATTATTCAGCTATTAAAAACAATGAATTCGAGAGGTTCCTAGGTAAATGGATGGAACTAGAAATTATCATCCTGAGTGAGGTAAGCCAATCACAAAAGAACACACATGGTATTCACTCACTGATTATCTGATATTAGCCCAGAAGCTTGAAATGCCCAAGATGCAACTCACAGGCCACATGAAGCTCATAAAAAAGGAAGATCAAGTGGGGGTGATTCAGTTCTTCTTAGAAGGAGCAACAAAATACTTAAGGGAGCAAATATGGAGACAAATCGAGGGACAGAAACTGAAGGAGGGGCCATTTGAAGACATTTCCACCTGAGTATCCATCCCATGTGCAGTCACCAAAGGTAGATGCTGATGTGGAAGTCAGGAAGTGCATGCTGATAAGAGCCTGATATGGATGTCTCCTCAGAGGTCTTCAAGAGTCTGACATATTCAGAGGCAGATGCTCACAACTAGCCATTGAACTGATCATGAGGTTCTCAATGGAGGAGTTAGAGTGAGGACTGAAGGAGCTGAAAGGGTTTGTGGCACCATGAGGAGAGCAACAATACCAACCAACCACAGCTCCCAGGGTCCTAACCACCAGCCTGGGAGCACTTATGGAGGGATCCAGGGCTTCAGCTGAATATATAAGAGTGGAGGACCCTGCCGGGCACAGGTGGAAGATGAGATCCTTGACCTCATGAAGGCTGGATGCCCCAGGGGGTGGGAATTTTGAGGGTGGGGAAGTGGGAGTGGGGGGGTAGGTGGGGGTTACATCCACGGAGAAGAAGTAGGAGGGGTAAGGGGATGGGGGGTTCCCGGGTGGGTGGGGGATGGGGTAAGGGGATAACATATGAAATGTAAATAAAATATCCAATAAAAAAATAATATATTTCCAAATATTTCATGAGAAGGAAATGGGCAAGGAGTATTCAGCAATATTTTCTTTAAAAAAAAATGTAGTTGCTGTATAGTTCAGTCTCATGTTCTGTGGGGAGCTTAGCTCTCCATTTTTTTCCATACAAAGTCCTACTCATGACAGTAGAAAAACCCAAGAATAAAGCAGGAACTACTATATCTCGCTTCATTGCCGGTTACCAAGGCTTGTTGACCAAATTACCTTCTTCGGGCCATACAAAGCTATGTAGTGAATGAAGGGACAGCTTCTCTCTTCAGGGTAAAGATATAGAGGTTAGCAGGTTTTGGAAACATGGCTGATACCAATCTTTGTGATAGTATTGTTACTGCCTGGAAACCCCAAAGCTAAAACATAAGATATAACACTAGGTTTTATACAGGATTCCATTACTCAGCACTTATCTGTGGAAAATCTCTACATTGCTTCATGTCTTTGTGAATCACCTGTATAATGCAAGTATACATAGTAGGGGCTCATTTTAGAAGAAAATAATTATTGAATGAGATGAGAACACTTATACTAGGCCTAATACTATTTACAACAAGACTTTGTGATTATAGTCATAATAATGGCTGATTTCAGCTTCCTTATACAGTTTCTTAACTTTTTCTGGAAGAAGGTCAACTTCATCTACCAAGGTCTACATTTGATTCTTTGTTTGAGAAAATAATTCATATACCTTCCTTTACATAGTGCGACTGGAAACTTTTGTTTCATAACGGAGATGTGGAGCCTCAGATCTATCCCATCCCCATGCCATAGTTACATATTGTTTGAAAAAAGTCCAACTTGTTTGGATTTGTCTGGCTAAGCACCATACCACCCTTTATACCATCATCAAAGAAAAGCAGAAAGGGAGAACTTGCTATGCAATGAATAGGGCAAGCATTGGGTGTGGCCTTGCTTTATAACAAACTGCTCTTATGCTCTAAGATCAACTATTGTCAAATGAGATCTCATAAAATTGAAAAGCTTCTATAAGACAAAGAACACTGTCAATAATTCAGAATGCATCCTACAGATTGGGAAAAGATCTTCACTAATCCTACATCTGATAGAGGGTTAATATCTAAAATATACAAAGAAGTCAAGAAGTTAGACAGCAGAAAACAAAATAACACAATTTTAAAATGGGGTACAGAGCTAAACAGAGAATTCTCAAGTGAGGAATCCTAACTGGCCCAGAAGCACTTAAAGAAATGTCCAGCATCCTTAGTCATTAGGTGAAATGCAAATCAAAATGACCCTGAGATTCCACCCCACACTAATCAGAATGGCTAAAGATAAAAAATTCAAGGTACAGTAGATGATGGTGAGGATGTGGAGAAAGAGGAACACTCCTCCATGTTGGTGTGATTGCAAACTGGTACAACCACTCTGGAAATCAATTTGTTGGTTCCTCAGAAAATTGGAAATAGTTCTACCTGCAGATACAGCTACACTATTCCTGAGCATATAACCAAAAGATGCTCCACCGTATCACAAGGACATGTGCTCCACTATGTTCATAGCAATCTTATTTGTAATAGTTAAAAGCTGGAAACAACCCAGATGTCCTTCAACTGAAGAATTGATGCAGAAAATGTGGGTCATTTACACAAAAGAATACTACTCACTATTAAAAAGGAGGACATTATGAATTTTGCAGGCAAATAGATGGAACTAGAAAATATTATCGTGAGTGAGGTAACCCAGACCTAAAAGGACATGGTTTGTACTCCTTGATAAGTGGATATTACCCAAAAACTCAGAATACCCATGATAAAACTCACAGACCATAGGAAGGTTAACAATAAGGAAAGCCCAAGTGTGGATACTTCAATCCATCCCACTTAGAAGGAGGAACAAAACAATCAGAAGAGAAAGAGAGAGGGAGGGACTTGGGTGACAAAGAAGGGAAAAATGGAGGCAGGATCAGGTATGGGGTGGGAATAGCCAGGAAAGAAACCTAGAGGGCCAGGAAAATGAGTAGAAATATGCAGCAGTTGTGGGGGGGGCATACGAACCTTTAGAAAGTCCTAGATACCAGAGTTGTAAGAGGCTCCCAGAACCCAATGGGGATGACCTTAGTCAAAATGCTCAACAGTGGGGAAATGGAACCTAAAGAGACATGTCCCCAGGTGAGGCAAGGCGATACCTATTCATCTTTACAATTTTTAACCCAGAATTGTTCCTGACTAAAGAAAAATACAGGGGAAAAATGGAGCAGAGACTGAAAGAAAAACCATCCAGTGAACTGCCCAACTTGGGATCCATCCCATGGGCAGGCACCAAATCCTGAAACTATTATTGATGCCTTATTATACTTGCAGATAGGAACCTGGCATGGCTGTCCTCTGAGAGGTTCTACCAGCAACTGACTGAGACAAATGAAGATACTTTCAGCTAACCATTGGATTGAGGTCAGGGACCAATATGGAAGAGTTAGAGGAAAGACTGAGGAGCTGATGGGGATTGCAAGCCTATAGGAAGAACAATAGTGTCAACTAACCCAGACCCATCCAGAAGCCTGGGAATTGGAGGTGATTATCAGCCTGGTGATCGGTGTTATCTGTTGGGCCAGGCCATATCAAGCTTCCACAACCAGAACAGGAAGTGGGTAGGAGACTAAATGATCCTTACATGATTTATATAGCCAGGAGCAATCCCAAGCTCCACAACCAGGACCAGAGATGGCTAATTGTCCAACTGACCTCTACACTATTTGTTTGAACAAGATCCTTCCCTAAGCCTTAAGCTAATACAGGTAACCAATTCTAGAACCCTTCTTGGGAAAAATTACATGTACCTTTAATTGAGTTTTGATATAAGTATGTTTCCTTGTGCACCAGGGATTGTATTACACAAGAAAACCATTTTCCAAATTATACTATGTTTAAATACGCTGCCAATAAACTACCTAACATCAAACTCCCAAAATTTGATCCAGTTTGGAAGTCTAAGTCAGGCTGAATGAGTTTTCCCTCTAACCTTTTTGCAGTTCGTTTTCATGCTTACAGTGATAGTTGCAAGGACCCCATCCATGGATTTTAAAAATTACTTTTAGAATTATTTGTTTTATTTTATGTGTATGACCGTGTTGCCTGTGTGTTGATATGCATACCACGTGCACCTGATGCTCTGGGGGGTCAAAAGAGGGCATCAGATCTCCTGGAGTGTGGACTGGAGTCCCAGATGGTTGTGAACCACCATGTGCATGCTGAGAATCAAACCCAGGTCCTTTGCAAGATAGACAAGTATTAAACCACTGAGATATCATCATTGCAGCCCCAGAATATCTTATGTGAAAGACACAACCGTTCACTAAACAAGTTAATGGAAAATTTCACACTCATTCCTTCACACACTCATTCAGAGATGTGCTACTTCATGATATATTTTATCCTAAGGACATTTAGTTATCTTTTCAGTATATTTTTTTTATCCATTAATCATGGTCACTGACTAGACAGAAGTCTGTGAATATATATATATATATATGTATACTTTTCTAGAAAAAAAGTATATATATATATACTTTTCTAGAAATTTTCTCAATCATCACATCATAGTTTTATGAAGATAATTTACTCAATACAGAATTTGAGAGAAGAGGTTTAATATTCACTAACCACAAAGAAATGCATTGAAAGCGAGAAGGCAGGTAAGAAGATTCAGAGTGCATAATCATGTTCAGTGCCTGCAAACCAAGCCCTATTCTGATGATGTTGTTGTTAGGTGAGCTCAGGTGATCTCACTGTCTATGTAGTTGGTCAATCAAACAATCTTAATAGACTTGTGGCAGAGGAACTCAAAGTTTCAGAAAGTGTTCTTTCACTAAAAACTTCAATGCGAGCACCTTTAAATTTTCACCAACTATTTACTGAACACACAGAGCATACAGAGCTAGAAACTATAGATAAGGTGGTGAACAAACACCTGCCCACATAGAGGTGACAGTCCAATGTAGGAGACAGGCAACACATATGCAAATACCTTGTGTATTAAATGCTTCACACCATTTGCCTAGAATAAACTATACAGGAATTCTAAGGGTGATTAAGGGAAGCTTGCCAACATAACACACTTAATATAAACAAGGGAGGACATTTAGAATAAGGGAACATGAAGAAGGGACAAAACAGTCTTGAGTTGGAATTATCCTAGAAATATCCCTAAAACTACAGGACAATGGGATAGAAAGCAATATAGCAAAAGAAATAAGGAACGAAGTAAAGAGTATCTAAGAGATGGGGAAAAAAGAGAGAACACCTCCCTATATAACATGAGAATGAAGTGGGGTGGTAATGAAGGACTTTGAGGTAGAAGTGCTATGATCCTGATTGAGGCTTCTGGAGGACAAGCCAGCAGCTGTGTTGAGAATAGAATTGAATGCACACAAGAGTGAAAGCAGAGAGACTCTTCCCATGGCTCTTTGGGGTGAGAAACAATGATACTCAATCCAGCAGTGCCTGCAGTGCTGAATCATCAATTCTAGTTATATTCTGAAAGATAAATTGAGATCTGTTATTAAATTTTAGATAGATAGGGTGAAAGGAAATAATAGAGTAAAAATGGCTCCAAGAATTATTTCTTGAAGAACTGGAGGAAAGGAATTATGCTTTGCTGAATTGGGGGAAGCCAAGATCTAGGTTGATTGATAGAATGATTGATTGATACTTCCCAACTTACTTATTTTTAATAGTACTGGGAACTGAACCAAGAGCCTCCTGTGTGTTCAGCAAGTGCTCTACCATTTAGTTATATCCCTAGCACAAGAGCTATGGTTTTTATATATATAAAAAAACCCTCCTTGTTCAGTATTTAAGTCAAAATATTAGATATAAATATTTATAGATAAGAGAATTATCTAATCCTTATGTGAACTAGCTTCATAATTAGGCATTTATAAGTACTCTCACCATTGTAAAAAAAATATAGGAAAGAAACAGAAGATTATAGGGTAATTGTAGGGTCTCCAGTAGACCTTTATTAAAAATGCTTCAAATGCTGCTTGTCTGGGAGCACTAGCTAGAAAATACATTTGCTATGGAATGCTAACCCCTAGGAGAAATGGGATAGTGGCCATTTAAACATCTTAAGGGTATCAGATGCTAAGGTGTAGTAACTTGCAATCAATACCTGTCATTTGATGAATAGGTAACTAAATCCATCCACCTGAATCCAGTCTTTTTTTTTTTTCTTTATAGATCAAATTAAAAACAAAAGCAAGTTTTAAATCTACCAATTCTGGTGAAACACAGAACTTGATTTTTTATATACTTTAAAATATTACAAAAAAGGGAGGTCCTATGAAGGCCCAGATGGAAGGTCGCCAATTATTAAGCCAGGGCTGGAGCCAACAGGACAATGGCATTCTCACACATTGAGCAATGCTCAGTTCACCTTCCCCAGGGAGTCAGAGCTTCTATAACTGCAGCCCAGGCCTCTGCCTCCCAGATGGCGTATCTACTAGCATATCTTTGACATGTGTCAACGTTTTGTAGACAACTACAACATTTCAACAATATCCTCCAGCCTTTTAAACTCTCTCTCCTAAGACAGTTTTATATTAACATCCAGGGACATTGCAGTGTTTCTAAGAATTTTTTTTCACCTTTACAAAACTTATACTTTTTATTCATGCAAAGTAAATAAATCCATATCAAATACCTGTGTTGAGATAGAAATCAGAAATATGGTTAAATAATAATAATGATAATAATAATAATAATAATAATAAAAGGTAAAGTCACTGTCCTTACAATGTTTACATCTTAATGGAGAAGATATAAATCAATTCATTCTTCAGCTCTTGTCTGAAAAGAATTAAAAGCTGAACATCCAAAGCAATTATGGCTTTGGCTATAAAGAATTTAATGAAGCAATATATAATGGATCTAAATTAAATTCCAAATTCTAAAACTGTCTAAGACTTTTATTTCATAATCTCAAATACGGTAACAGTATCAATTAATTATACCAATGGTTGAGATTTAAATGTACAATGTCTCTCCCAGGCTCATATGTTTGCATTTGTAGTCCATAGCTGATAGTTCTGTATTAGAAGGTATAGAACCTTTAGGATGTGCATCCTTGCTGGAGGAAGTTGATTGCAGATGTCCAAGTCCTCAGGCCTTAAACCACCCTACTTCCTTCCTCTCTTAGCTTCTAATATGTCATAATTGCTGCAACCTGTCACCACTTGCTGTACAATAAGAGGGGAACAATAGTGACTGTGCCTTTCCTGTCATGAAACTAAAGTAAATCATTCTTTCCCTGTTGCTTCTTGTAAGAATTTAACTGAGGCAATGAAAAAAAGTAACATTTCAACCCACTTCTTCTATGAGGTAAACCACTCAGATTCAAATGGTAGGATCCTTCAGAGGATCTGATCTTCAGAATAAAGAAGTTTGGGATCTAATATTTTTCCCTGTGTAACATTGGTGCAGCCACATTAATTCATTCCCTACAACAATCCTGTTGGGTAGATGTTTTTAATCTCATTGTATAGAAAACAAGCAGGAGAGGCAATGATCCCTTCAGGGTGGTAAAAATAGACAAATTAAAACCTTTTATATTAACAGAGGGGTTCTACATAAAATACCCTTTGAAGCAAGGAATGTAGCTCTGTTGGTAGAGGGTTTGGCTTGCATGCTTGAAGTCCCAGTGCAACCATAAGAATAATCTCAGCAAACAGAGGGTAAAGGCAAGAAGCTAATAGCAGCACACTAGAGGTGAAGACAAGGAAGTGATTAGTTCAAGTGCATCCCCAGTTACATAGAAAGGGCAAGTTAGCTTGGGCTATTTCAGTCCTTTTCTCTAATATATAAATAAATTTAAAAGAAAGCTTCATAGATGTGCAAACTTCCCAATGTTAATGAATGCCAAACTGAGAAATCAAAGACTTACTAACTCTAAAACCAGATCTTTAACTATAACCCCTTAGCATGGCTAATATTAACAAGTCATGAATCCTGAATGTGGGATATTCTACAAGAGTCTTGATACAGACATCCACCTTTGTTCTTCATGCGCTCAGAAATTTTGGACTGCATGAAATGCATTGCCAGGTCTGGTGCACATTGGATTACAGTGCAGTTTCGCCTCTGGCAATACCCACAGGAGACAATGAGAACTATAAGGAAAGAAAAAAACCAAAAGAGCACATTTAATCATTTTTCCAGTTACCATTCTAACATATCATGGGTTAGCCATGATCAGATTTTTCTACTAAAGCCGTAATAGTGCATTATCCACCCTTTTACTTGCTGTGATTAAAATACTGACACAGGTAATAAGGAATGAAGAATACATCTTGGCTTATCATTTTACAGGGTTCAGTCCATCATGATACTGAGGGCCTGGCAGAGCAGAACAGTTCATATCATAGCAGGTCAAGAGCAGAGACAAGGAGAACACTGATCAAAGATTTATTTTCTGACTCTCTCCCTCCCCTCGTTTATTCTATCTGTGTGCTCCTAGGCCATGAACTGGTGTCACCCACATTCAGGGTATGTCTTTCCCCTCACTTAATCCTCTCTCTAATGCCCTTACAGACACACCCAAAGGTGTGCCTCAGTCTCCGAGGGGATTCTACAAGTAGTTGGGATGACAATGAAGCAGTCACAGATGTCCCCCTCCTAGTTTAATAGCCCTAAATTCAAGTAATCATCCCATTCATGCTTCTTCAGATCTATGGTTGATAATGGCTCCAGGGCCAGGCTCTTAATAGAAACAAGGTGTTTCACTGTTTCATCTTGTTTACAAATTCAAAATAATCTCTTCATCGCATCTTCTTGAAGGAACCCCATCAGAGGGGCCATCTGTTTTGTATTGGGACCCTGATTACTATAGCTTGAGAAATGGAACTAAAGAACTAGATGGGCAAAATTATTTCCTCTAAAGAAAAATTAACTTATATGACACACATGAACCATAAATGGAGACTACTGAATATATTCATTGCAGAAAAATGCTAAGCCATTCGTTTCTTATCTTTCCCTAAAGATGAAACTTATCTCCTATTCTCTTCCAGCCTGGTCAGAAAGACAAAGTCACTTTAGCCATACTGGGTGCTCCTGCTTTCAGGCTGATAGTTTTTCATCTAAAAGTTTATAATTTTCAGCAAAACCTATGACCAGAACAGATGTTAACATTTTAGTATTAAGCTTTAATATAATCCCTTTTGGCAACACTAATGAGGTCTGATTACTGTAAGGTTTTAGAGTAAAATAAAAGAATGTTGGCTTTATTTTAGAATGATGGAACATATTGAAGTCACATACTATTATCTCAAAGGAGGCCACCAGAAAGAGACTCATACAGAAGTTCGTAAGATGGGATCTATTACCACTGGTTTCCCTACTCAACCATCTCTGCTCAGAAAGTCAATTAAAGCCTCCTACACTCTCCTCCATTGACCAGAATAATTTCACTTTTAAAAAGTAGTTCAGATGGAAAAAGGAAATGTTTCCTTCTGAAATATTACACCCAAATTTCTCTTTATTACAGATGCATAATCAAAGCCTCAAACTGCACTGGTCCCTGAGATGGTTAGAGCATCTCCACCACTACACCTCACCTCACCTCACCTCACCTCACCTTGCCATCTCTGTCCCAGGTCAACAGCCCACCCACTAAGGGGTATATCATCTCCTAGTACCTTTCCTATTCATCCATCCTCCACGTTGTAGTTTGATCATATTTCTTCTCTATTAGTCTTTTGGACGGCTCACACGATCTACAGAAAAATGCCAACTACTGAGAGATGCAAACAAAACTTACCTTGAACTTGTAGGAATCTCTAGGCCTCTTACCACCCCAAGACATGTTTTCCAGACCCTGAGTGCCCTACCCTTTCCTAGTCTTCTTTGGATGCAACTTAGTCTTCCTTTCTTCTAGGGCTCTATTCCTGCTGTCATACAACAATCATTTCCAGCAGCTACAGTTTTTGAGCACTTTTTCATGCACAAAGGATCAAATTAAGTCACATCTTGACTAAAACTTTGCCCCAACTTTCTCCCCACAATAGCATTCCTGAAATGTATCTGTTTTAATTTTTTATCTACTAAATCTCTTATTTTCCTTTGTTTAACGACCCATCCTTTCAGAAGTAAGAAATAATGCTAATGATTTTTATTATGTCCTCTCCTAAATCTGTGAGCTAAGCTCTATATTTAGAACAGAAACAATATTTGTTGGAGATACACTGTAACACTCAGTAGCTTATTTACAAGTGATTTGAATTCATTCTCACAACATAAAGAAGCACTGTTATCCCATTTGTTGATAAGGAAAGAAATGTTGCTAAATTACCACAGTTAATAGTGTGAAATCCAGAAACCTATGTTCTGATTTTACTACATTGTTTGCTATCCCTTTTATTTGCAGATCGTGTTATAGATTACAAAGTGCTTTGGTGACACAGGGGGAAGGGGTAGTCCAGATCACCAATAATCCAATAAAGTGGTAAAGACAGCGGAGGGAGCCTCACTTTTTGAGGTGAAGTTACTCTTTTTAGATCACTAAAAAAAAACTGGAGTCACCTTGATGGGAATTCCTATATTGAAAGCCAGTCCTCTTTCTAATCACTTCTGTCTCCTGCACTGGTACTGTATTTCCTTCCTGTCAGGGGAGAAATATTGTGCCTTCTAAACAACTTGCCTTTGTTAAGAGGCTCCCCATGAGTTGTCCACACATCTTGCTCTTTGGTCCTGTCTTAGGCATTAAGAATTTGACCTGCCCCATTAAAACAACTACATGCTAAGCTGTGGCTGTGAGGTACAAGCTAATATTTGTCCTATCTTGACTTGTGTTGTTACTAAATTTTGACAACCCATTATTCATTTCTAGGTTTTAAAAATCAGGTGCCTAACTCCTCTGTAAATGGGATGGGGCACATTGTTCCTTCCATGACTGGATTTGACGGTACCACTCCCACTTGCCCTGTCATCTTCTGAGTTCCTAGTCTTTTTCTCACCGTTGAAGATGCCCCACTGACAGAGAGGTACCACATGACACCATGTAAGAAAGAGCTTGCAGAAGCCTTGTCCCCAAATTTGCCTCCTTGTCACTTCTCCTGAGCATAGAAGAACATCCTTTATAAAAAGCATTCTTTACAAAGATGTCAGCATCAGCTACTCGTATGCTATCCTTTGTGATCCTCGTTCCATCTGCATTGCAAGTCCTTTGGGAAGAAGGCCATTCTGTGAGTGGAAAAGGATTTCCCATTATAGTGGCTGAGACAGTTTTACCAGTTAGACCTCTGACCTTTGCTTTACCTGCCCAGCTTTCTGAGTGACACAGAAGAGAACACTGCACAATAGACAGAACAAGATGTTTCTTACTAATGTTGCGTCAGTAAGCTGAGTCTAATCTGACTGTTTATCTTTAGTATGAAGGTGCTACGTGCTGTACTCTTTATAGGTCTTTCCAGATCTCTTACTTCTTAATGCCATGAAGGAACTACCTTCAATATATAGCAGTTATTTTGGCAAAATAGTATTTTACTTCTGAATATGTAATTAAAAATATATCCTACTTTTCATGTAGGAGAATATGACAATGCACCCACAGTAGTAACAAACAATAAACAATAAACAACAAGTAACAAACAATAAAGTAAAAAACAGTAGTGTTTTGAAGTATGCCCACAGATAAGGCATACTTCCTAACGATATATGAACCTCTCGAGTAAGTTGGAGGAGCCTTAGGCTAATACCCTGGAGGCCTGACTGTGTCATTCATCTTCTTTTCTTCTCTGGACCTTGGATCTTTTGTGAGTTTCAAGCAGAGTACTAGAGTCAATACATCAGTGATTATGAATGCAAAAACAAAATATACATTTGAAGAGTGTAAGTAACTGTGTAAGAGAAAAACAGAGACCTGGATCGTTTTTAATAGTTTTGTTGCTTACTATCTTTGTGACCTAGAGAGTCACATGAATGATCTTTGCATCTTAGTTCTATTAGCATGTGGCATGTCTGTGCTATGTTTCTGTGTCTGTTTTTAATATCCCTAACATCATTCATTTCATCATGCCTGGTCTCTGTAAGCATGTAAGGTATTACCCAGCCCTCACCTAGGACCTATCTGTATTTGGCTAATACCTACTTACCTTTCTTACAATGCCAGAACATTATCAAGATCAGTGGTATCAACAGTAAACAGCTGCACACATAGCTCTGATTTCTTGGTAAGTTGCATATTTGCAGACACCACAGCTGAGTATTGAAACAATGGATTTTCCTTGCTGGTTTTCACTTTTCCCTCTAACACCATCTTTAACTTAGCCTTCATTCTGTGGCCTCCAGCATCTCTTAGCCCGGAAACTTTTATCAGTCACACTACCCTTTATTTGATCCTTCTTCCACTGTAAAATCAGTCAGTGAAGCAAGCATATGAATGAATAAATAAATAAATAAATAAATAAATAAATAAAAAATTAAGTTCCAACAACAAAAAGGCCCACTGCACTAATGGATAACTTATTCAGAGGAATGGTGTGAACAAGTTCTGGGATCATGAGAATCTGAGTTCAATTGCGGTGGGATTTTGGTCAAGTTTCTTAGTCTTAAAGCCTCAGCTTTGTCATCTGTACAATAGGAATGGTAATAGTACACATCTCACAAGGATGGTATAAAATACAGAGTTCAGTAGGGTCAGGGTTCAAGTCAGTTATTTAGCTTGGCAAAACTTAAATACTCAATGATAGGAGAAGGAACTTGAAAAATGGCATTAGTGGTCAGGCCAATCAATACCAGCCGTGTTCTGTTAGAGAAAGAGCCTCGAGAATACACTAAACTTATGCTAATTAGCTCGTGTTAATGATGCCATAGTCAAGGGCTCTGTAAGTATCTGCTGTGAAATAGCTCACGGTGAGAGAATAGGTTGCCAGGTTGTGATTCAGCCCCCTTGTTACTGTGTGCACTCACAAAAAAATATTCCTTGTCAATTCCAGAGACAATGCCACATTCCCCTTGCACATGGTTTCCACTTTCAGTGCCAAAACACAAGATTTTACAAAGCCCTTTGCGATGTGTTTTTCTGCAAATGTGTTGTCAGGAGCCTTGTTCTGCAGATAATGGATTTTCAAAAAGACCTGTTCTTCTTTTCTGGCACCTTGAAAGGAGGAAATTTCTGAATGGGAAGAAGGATCAAGTGGCTGTTTTGTACCCACAGTATAAAACATATTGTACCTCTTGCCTACATATTGTGCCACAGTGTTTGAGGCTAGGTTTCATAATTACATAGTAACAACACACAATTACCCACAATTAGTCTAATTATATAAATACACTATGATTATCTGAAAGATAATGTTAAGTACCACACAAAGGAGATGGGCTGGCCTGAGGTAAACCATCAGTGGTGATTTGGCAGTTTTTGTGATCCCTGGACCAGGCATAAGAGAAGAGACACTGGTCTCTTGGCTTCCTTCCCTTCTTTCTACTGCTCAGTCATTCCCATAGCCTCAGGGTGCTGCTTTCTCTTCAGGTGACCCCTAAATGTTCCCTTTACCATGTCCGTTTGTTAACATAACAAACAATAAAGGCTAATTGGTTTAAAAACCATATCTAAATTTCAAACCAATTCAGCATCCACACTGTTGACATTTATAAGCTAGTTGAATTCTGTATTTCACCATTGCTGATAGGCTCTTCATTCTGAGTTGGTCAGGCCAGGCCAATTAAGCAAAGGTTTACAGTGGCATAAAAGTTACTGCTGACTGATGGGGGTCAACTCAATAACCTCTGGCTTGTTCTGAATACTGGCTGTCAACTTCACATTTGGGTGAACTTATGTTGAGTTCTGGAAGAAAGCAGCAACTTCAAAGATACATACACGCAAAGCATGTTGTGTTAGTAATTTTACTGTCTATTCTATGGACTCTTCTCAGCCAAACATATTAATATAATTAATCTTCTTAATATTAACCAAACAGCTACAAACTATCGATTATTTTACTTATTTTTTTCTGCCAATCTCCAAATCAGGAGATAAAATTACAGTGAGAAACAAATCAATGGCTATTTTTGTCCTCGGTGGTTTATAGTCTAGCTGGTTTTACAGAGAGGAACACATCCTGCCTTGAGGTAGATATGCCATTGCTGTGGCTGTGGATGATTACATCACGGTTCCCAACCCTAGTGGAAATTATACTCTAGTCCATGCAATTAGCACTTCCTCCCTTACAATGGAGCTACTTCTGTACTCCATTCATGTTAGAGCTGGCTATGTGATAAACCCTGGAGAATAGCATTTGGGCTAAAGGACATGAAGCCAGGTGCAAATTTTATCCTCAAAAGACATACAATTTATATTCGGATTTCTCAATGAATCTCAAAGATCTGCAGAGGTAAAAATATATCCCAGATATGCTGCTAGTCCTAAAAGGATGGGAAATGTATGTAACAGATCTGAGTTGAACCAGGAATCAAATCAAGCCTAACCTGTAGAAAAGACCGGGACAGAACTCTTCTAGAGCCAGCCCATCTGGTATTATCAGAGCCACAAGCAGACTCTCAGATTCACGGATGAGAAAAAGATGCCACTGAGATTTTATGCTCATTCAAGCACACATTTTTTATAGTAATAGTGAATGGGTGCAAAGACTATTTGAATTTTCATATTAAAACATTATTATAGGGTATGTTCCACCTAAAAAGTTGGTAAGTTGTATATGTGACAGGGAAGCTGCATTCATTCTCAACAATATTATTGGCAAAATAGAACTATCAGAAAGACATTAGTTGGTGTGTCAGCATGGATTTGGGAAAGTCTAACAATATCCCATCCCTAGGTGAAGAGCTATAGACAATTAATGACTGCTGAGAGAATGAGAATCAGTCTTCTTCTAGGGCAAGTCCCCAACCCCCATAGTTATCCAAGCAGGATACACACACACACACACACACACACACACACACACACACACATCCATCTGTATAACAATAATGATTGAACCTTGAAGAAGAGGCCATGAACTTGAGAGGAGGAGAGCAGGGGGCATGGGAAGAGAGGGGTTAGAAGAAGGAAGGAGAGATAGAAGTGATGTAAGCAAAGTATCCATGTTTAAAATTCTCAAAATTGAGATACAGCTCAGGAGGAGGCCCCAAGGCCTGACACTAGTACTGATGCTATGGTGTGCTTACAAACAGGGGCCTATCATGACTACCCTCTGAAAGGCCCAACAAGCAGCTGAAAGAGTCAGATGCAGATACTTAAACCCAACCAATGGACAGAAGCTGGGGATCACTGTAGTTGAATTAGTGAAAAACTGGAAGAAGCTGAGAAGGAGGATGATCCCATAGGAAGACCAGAAATCTCAACTAATCTGGACCCCCAGGATATCTCAGACACTGAGTTACCAACCAGACAGAATACACCAGCTGATATGAGGCCCCCAACACATATACAGCAGAGGGCTGCCAGGTATGGAGTCAGTCAAAGAAGATGCACCTATCCCGGTAGAAACTTGGGGCCCCAGGGAGTGGGGAGGTCTGGCAGGGGTGGGGTGAGGACTTCCTTTTGGAGACAGGGATGGGGGAAGGTGTGAAATGTAGAATAGTCGGAGGGTGTGAATAAAGTCTGGACTATAAGAAAAATATTAAAGAATAGAAAAAAAGAAGAAAATCATAAAATGCTACATAAAAAGTTGGGTTTTTTTTGTTTTGTTTTTTCTTTTAAAAAAACGTTAGGCAAGGAGTAGTAGCACACACCTTTAGTGCCTTCTCTCAGAGCTCAGGGTATCTGGCAGAGATTGCAAGAGCCAGAGTGGATGGAGGGCAAGAGAACAAGTCCTCTGAATCACCTAAGCAAGGTGCATATGAATTCACAGAGACTGAAGCAGCGAACACAAGGCCTACATTAGTTTTCACCAGGTCCTCTGTATACATACTATAGCTTTTAGCTGAACATTTTAAATGAGACTTCTGACTGTGAAAATAAGTGAGTCTCTGATTCTTGTACCTGCTATTAGAACTCTTTTTCTCCTGTTTGGGTTGCTGAGTTCAACTTTGCTGTAATAGTTTTTGCCTCAACTTATTATATTTTATGTTGTCGTGTTTGTTATCTAGTAGAATCATGTTCTTTTCTAATAGGAGACAGAAAGGGACTGGATTCAGATTGGAGGAGAGATGGGAAGGACCTGGGAGGGGTAAAGGGAGGGGCAAGTATAATTAAGATTAATGTATGAAAAAAGAATCTATCTTCAATAAAAGGGGAAAATGAAAAATTTTTTAATTAGATCAGGAGTGGTGGCATACATCTTTAATCTCGGTGCTTGAGAGGCAAAGTCCTGCAGATCTTTGTGAGTTTCAGACGAGCCTGGTCTACATAATGAGTTCTAGGTTAGCCAGGGTTACATAGTGAAGTCCTATCTACAAAAATACAAGCAACAACAATTTTTTTTTTTTAAAAAATCATATGATCTTGGGCCTCAGCTCTAACTCAAGCAGCAAAACCCATCCCAAACAGTTCTGACACAACCTAGATAATAGGAAAGACAGGCCCCAGTCAGAGACAGCACTGATAGCACAAAGGTGATCCAGATGGCGAAAGGCAGGCGCAAGAACACAAGCACCAGCAACCCAAGGTACTTGCCAGTATCAGAACCTAGTTCTCCCACATTGGAAAGTCCTGAACTCCCCATATCACCAGGAAAACAAGAACCAGATCTAAAATCACTTCTAATGATGATGCTAGAGGACTACAAGAAGGAAGTAAATAACACTATCAAAAACCTTGAGGAGAACACAGGAAAACAGGATGAAGTCCTTAAAGAAACACAAAAATCCTTTAAAGAATTACAAGAAAACACAAACAAACAGGTGAAGGAATTGAACAAAACCATTCAGGACATAAAAATGGAAGTGGAAACAATAAAGAAAGCACAAAGGGAGACTATCCTGGAGATAGAAAACCTAAGAAATAAATCAGGAGTCATAGACACAAGCATCACCAACAGAATACAAGAGATAGAAGAAAGAATCTCAGGTGCAGAAGATACCTTAGAAAATATTGACACAACTATCAAAGAAAATGCAAAATGCAAAAAGTTGTTATCTCAAAATATCCAGGAAATCCAGGACGCAATGAGAAGACCAAACCTAAGGATAATAGGTATAGATGAGAGTGAAGATTCCCAACTTAAAGGGCCAGTAAATATCTTCAACAAAATTATTGAGGAAAACTTCCCTAACCTAAGGAATGAGATGCCCATAATCACACAAGAAGCCTACAGAACGCCAAACAGACTAGATCAAAAAAGAAACACCTCCCGTCACATAATAATCAAGACACAAAATGTACAAAACAAAGGAAGAATTTTAAAAGCAGTTAGGGAAAAAGGCCAAATAACATATAAAGGCAAACCTATCAGAATTACACCTGACTTCTCACCAGATACTATAAAAGCCAGAAGATCCTGGACAAATATCATACAAACCCTAAGAGAACATAAATGCCAGCCCAAGCTACTTTACCCAGCAAAACTCTCAATTACCATAGATGGAGAAACTAAGATATTCCATGACAAAACTGAGTTTACACAGTATCTTCCCACAAATCCAGCTTTACAAAGGATAATAGCAGGAAAGCTCCAATACAAGGAGGGCAATCATACCCTAGAAAGAGCAAGAAAATAATCCTTTTCCATCAAACCCAAAAGAAGATAACCACACAAACGATGTCTCCACTATTAGCAAAAATGACAGGAAGCAACAACACCCTCTCCTTAATATCTATTAACATCAATGGACTCAGTTCCCCAATAAAAAGGCATAGGCTAACGGACTGGATACGCAAACAGGACCCAGCTTTTTGCTGCTTACAGGAAACCCACCTCAGTGACAAAGACAGACACTACCTTAGAGTAAAAGGTTGGAAAACAATTTTTCAAGCAAATGGTCCTAAAAAACAAGCGGGAGTAGCCATTCTAATATCGAACAAAATCTACTTTCAACTTAAAACTATCAAAAAGGATAAGGAAGGGCATTTCATACTTGTCAAAGGAAAAGTCAACCAACGTGAACTCTCAATTCTGAATATCTATGCGCCAAATACAAGAGCGTCGACTTTCATAAAAGAAACCTTACTAAAGCTCAAAACACACATTGCACCTCACATAATAATAGTGGGAGACTTCAACACCCCACTCTCAGCAATGGATAAATCATGGAAACAGAAACTAAATAGAGATACAGTAAAACTAACAGAAGTTATGAACCAAATGGACTTAACAGATATCTATAGAACATTTCACCCTAAAGCAAAAGAATATACCGTTTTCTCAGCACCTCATGGTACCTTCTCCAAAATAGACCATATAATTGGGCACAAGACAGGCCTCAACAGATATAAGAAAATTGAAATAATTCCCTGCATCCTATCAGATCACCATGGTCTAAGGCTGGTCTTCAAAAATGACAAAGAGAATGGAAAGCTCACATTCACATGGAAACTGAACAACACCCTACTCCTTGATAATCAGGTAAGGGAAGAAATAAAGAAAGAAATTAAAAACTTTTTAGAATTTAATGAAAATGATGACACATCATACCAAAATCTATGGGATACAATGAAAGCAGTGCTAAGAGGAAAATTCATAGCTCTAAGTGCCTACAAAAAGAAACTGGAGGGAGCATACACTAACAGCTTGACAGAGCACCTGAAAGACCTAGAACAAAAAGAAGCTAATACACCCAAGAGGAGTAGACGGCAGGAAATAATCAAACTCAGGGCTGAAATCAACCAAATAGAAACAAAAAGAACTATCCAAAGAATCAATAAAACCAGGAGCTGGTTCTTTGAGAAAATCAACAAGATAGATAAACCCTTAGCTAGACTAATCAGAGGGCAGAGAGACAGTATCCAAATTAATAAAATCAGAACTGAAAAGGGTGACATAACAACAGAAACTGAGGAAATTTAAAAAATCATCAGATCCTACTACAAAAGCCTATATTCAACAAAATTGGAAAATTTGGATGAAATGGACAATTTCCTAGACAAATACCAGTTACCAATGTTAAATCAGGACCAGATAAACCATCTAAACAGTCCCATAACCCCAAAAGAAATAGAAGCAGCCATTAAAAGTCTCCCTACAAAGAAAAGCCCGGGACCAGACGGTTTTAGTGCAGAATTCTATCAGACCTTCAAGGAAGACCTAATTCCAATTCTTTTCAAACTATTCCACAAAATAGAAACAGAAGGTACATTATTACCCAACTCATTCTTTGAAGCCACAATTACACTCATACCTAAGCCACACAAAGACCCAACAAAGAAAGAGAATTTCAGGCCAATCTCTCTTATGAACATTGATTCAAAATTACTCAATAAAATTCTAGTGAACCAAATCCAAGAACACATCAAAACAATTATCCATCACGATCAAGTTGGCTTCATCCCAGGAATGCAGGGTTGGTTCAATATTCGGAAATCCATCAATGTAATCCATTATATAAACAAACTCAAAGAAAAAAACCACATGATCATCTCACTAGATGCTGAGAAAGCATTTGACAAAATTCAACACCCCTTCATGATAAAAGTCTTGGAAAGGTCAGGAATTCAAGGTCCATACCTAAACATAGTAAAAGCAATATACAGCAAACCAGTAGCCAGCATTAAACTAAATAGAGAGAAACTTGAAGCAATCCCACTAAGATCAGGGACTAGGCAAGGCTGCCCACTCTCCCCCTACTTATTTAATATAGTATTGGAAGTCCTAGCCAGAGCAATTAGGCAACACAAGGAGGTCAAAGGGATACAAATTGGAAAGGAAGAAGTCAAAATCTCACTATTTGCAAATGATATGATAGTGTACTTAAGTGACCCCAAAACTTCTACCAGAGAACTCCTAAACCTGATAAACAACTTTAGCAAAGTGGCTGGATATAAAATTAACTCAAGCAAATCAGTAGCCTTCCTCTACTCAAAAGATAAACTGGCTGAGAAAGAAATTATGGAAATGACACCCTTCAAAATAGTCACAGATAATATAAAATACCTTGGTGTGAACCTAACCAAGCAAGTAAAAGACCTGTATGACAAGAACTTCATTCCCCTGAAGAAAGAAATCGAAGAAGATCTCAGAAGATGGAAAGATCTCCCATGCTCATGGATTGGAAGGATTAATATAGTAAAAATGGCTATTTTGCCAAAAGCCATCTACAGATTTAATGCAATCCCCATCAAAATTCCCACTCAATTCTTCTCAGAGATAGAAAGAGCAATCTTAAAATTTATTTGGAATAACAAAAAACCCAGGATTGCGAAAACTACTCTCAGCAATAAAAGAACTTCTGGAGGAATCACCATCCCCGACTTCAAGCTGTACTACAAAGCAATAGTGATAAAAACTGCATGGTATTGGAACAGAGACAGGCAGGAGGATCAGTGGAATAGAATAGAAGACCCAGAAATGAACCTCCATACCTATGGTCACTTGATCTTTGACAAAGGGGCTAAAACCATCGAATGGAAAAAAGATAGCATTTTCAACAAATGGTGCTGGTCCAACTGGTTGTCAGCATGTAGAAAAAAGCAAATTGATCCATACTTATCTCCTTGTACAAAGCTCAATTCCAAGTGGATTAAGGACCTCCACCTAAAACCAGCCACACTGAAACTAATAGAAGAGAAACTGGGAAAAAGCCTGGAATACATAGGCACAGGGAAAAAGTTCCTGAACAGAACACCAATGGCCTGTGCTATAAGACCAAAAATTGACAAATGGGACCTCATAAAGCTGCAAAGCATCTGTAAAGCAAAGGACACAGTCAATAGGACAGAGCGGCAACCAACAGATTGGGAAAAGATCTTCACCAACCCTACATCTGATAAAGGGCTAATATCCAAGGTATACAAAGAACTGAAGAAATTAGACTCTAGACAATCAAAGAACCCTATTAAAAAATGGAGCACAGAGCTGAACAAAGAATTCTCAACTGAGGAAGTTCGAATGGTTGAGAAGCACCTAAAGAAGTGTTCAGGATCACTAGTCATCAGGGAAATGCAAATGAAAACAACACTGAGATTCCACCTCACACTAGTCAGAATGGCTAAGATCAAAAACACAGGTGACAGCACATGTTGGCGAGGATGTGGAGAAAGAGGAACACTCCTCCACTGTTGGTGGGATTGTAAACTGGTACAACCACTATGGAAGGCAGTCTGGCGGTATCTCAGAAAATTCAACATAATGTTACCTGGGGACCCAGCTATACCACTCCTGGGCATATACCCAAAAGAAGTTTCAACATACAACAGGGACACATGCTCCACCATGTTCATAGCAGCCTTATTTATAATAGCCAGAAGTTGGAAAGAACCCAGATACTCTTCAACAGAAGAATGGATGCAGAAAATGTGGTACATTTATACAATGGAGTACTACTCAGCTATTAAGAACAATCAGTTCACATAATTCCTAGGCAAATGGATGGAGTTGGAAAATATCATCTTGAGTGAGATGACCCAATCTCAAAAGAACATACTTGGTATGCACTCACTGATAAGTGGATATTAGACCAAAAGCTCACAATGTCTAAGAATCTACATATAGACCACATAAAACTCACATAGAAGAAGGAAGACCAAAGTATGAATGCGTTGGTCCTTTCTAGAAGGAGTATCAAAAGTTTCAACCAGAACTCCCAAAGTCTAAACCAGAGAGCACAAAGGGAGGGACTCACGCACCTGTATAGGGAATTGAGGGTGACCTTGTTAGACTTCAGTGAAAGTGGAGAGCCAAGGTCCCCGAAAGTTTGGATCCCCTACTGTGTGGGAATTCGAGAGCAGGGAGATGGGACTGGGAGGATGTTTGGAGCACACCATCACAAAAATTAGGAGGAGTGGGTATGGGATAAGGGATCTTGGGGGAGAATGAGAAAGGAGATAACATTGAAAGGTAAATACATATAATATCCAATAAAAAACCCACACAGATAAAGGATTTTTTTAAAAAAGGGAGTTTACTTATCTTAAATTAATTTCAAAAGTTTCTAGGAGTTGCAAATTGGCTAAGATCCTATTTTAAGCTCTCCACAAAAGAACTTAAATCTCTGTTCAATATTCTCAAGAGAGAGGTAAACCCTAACTTCCTCAACAGTTAATTGACAGAAGAGAGGTAATCTCACAAAAAGTAGAAAAAGCTATTTCCAATCGATATATCATATAGTCTGATTAATTGTCAGTGGTCCTATAAAAGTCCTTTGACAAAAGATTATTAATATAGATTTATATATCCTTAAATAAGGTCTTCATGACTCTCTGAGTGTAGAAGGAGCAACTGTTGGCGCTTCTGCCCTGATTTTACAAGAACTCTGAAAAATTGGCTTTAAAAACAAAAGAGGGGGAACGGTACCCCCTCAGAAGGAGCCCCCCTGAAATACTCTCCATCATGCCTTGTTCACTTTTCTCTCTCTAAAGCTGAAAGCTCAGGGCAAATCTCTTGCTGACCATGTTGGTGACCTCGGGCACCACCAAGACCAACAAAACTTTGCCACAGATATGGGAAAGGACCCTCATACCCGTAAAGGGAATGCCCCAGACCCAGTTCTCTTATGGAGCCGAGGACTGATATGCCTGTCGAATACCACAGAAGGCACAGCTAACCGGCTACCACAAATATTAATGAAAAAAATAGATACTCTCACAAAGCCAGGCCCAACCATAAATACGATGAATAACAATTTACATCCAGGGAAGAGAAATCTCCCTGAGAATCCCCTTCTTTTTTCTTTCCAGGTAAAAATGAATCACCCGTGATGCCTGCTATTAGAAGTTCTAATCCAGATGGGCCAGAAGCCAGGATCCTCGCCCTTACCCTCACACCCTACCTTTTCCCACCTGCACAAGGTTCCCTGAAGCTTGGCAACTGCACGATCCTGCTTGGCAACTGCAGATAGACTCAAAGCAGTGTACCATATTATCTGAAGAATAGCAAGGAGACCATAACTCAAGCAGTGTACCATATCTTCTGAAGAATAGCAGGTTGCAGTCCTCCTCACCCCCACGAATAACTAGGGCCTGCCGGTCGGGTCAAGTGGCACCCAGACGTGGGGCTCGAGGCACGGACCCCTCTGGACCGACCCTCATTGAGAGGATGTGCGCAGGACATCAAGATTGAGCGAGACAGAGATCGTCGCCCGCGACCTGTCATCCACGGAACCAGGTTGATGCTGCCATCAAGAAGATGGTTGAAGTTCATTACCATCAGCCGAAAATTGAAGAGGATCCAGAAGTGACTCCGCAGGAGACTGACACAGCTGCCAGCTCCCCTGCCTCCCCCTACGGTCGACCGCTAGACTTCCACGCCCTCCAGAAGGGTTCCTGGTATGCCTGGCTTTGCCCCTGTTTCTCTCGCTAGAGAGCTTGGCCTCTTGATCACCACAACAAAAATTGGCTTTTTCCTAAACCAAGGCCACCCTTGATATGGCCGCTAACATTGGGGAGCCTTCGTTTATGACAATATTACACCCCAAACTGACAAATGTTTGGTAAATTGAACATTTACAAGGGACTAGGATGGCTGTGAGTTAGCCCAATGACGGGATTATTGTAGGTCCACTTCCCAGGGGCCCACCCAATGCAGCCGAAAAGGAGTGCGTGGTGCTGGGAGTGGGTGCAGCCTACATGGCCTAAGACAGGGCTCTCACCCTCCTTTCACCCACATCGGAGTCCCTTGACGTTGCCCATCGTCGACAGCCTAAAACCTTCGACCATCGATGTGACTCGTCTCACATCAGTGTTTTGGGGTTGTGAACTTGTCTAAGACCCCCCCATAATTAGACATCCAAATTCAAAATTCACATAGTTGGGATTGATCATAAGATGCCTTCTCTAACTAAACAGAGAAGGGGGAGATGCCAGAAGCCAGGACCCTCGCCCTTACCCTCACCCCCTACCTTTCCCCACATGCACAATGTCCTCTGAAGCTTGGCAACTGCAAGATCCTGCTTAGCTACTGCAGATAGACTCAAAGTAGTGTACCATATCATCTTAAGAATAGCAGGGAGACCATAACTCAAGCAGTGTACCATATCTTCTGAGGAACAGCAGGTAGATCATAATTCAAGGCAGTGTACCGTATAGACCATGACATGTTTCAAGGCACAGGCCAAGAAGATTTTGTACTTTTCCACCACCTGGCCCCTCTTACCCCCTCCCCTTGTAAAACATGCTATAAAAAAGCATTTCATGTTCAAAAATAAATAAATAAATAAATAAATAAATAAATAAATTATTTAAAAAACAAACAAAAAAATCATATGAATATAAATCATTCTACAAAGTGCATTTTTGATAAAGTGCACTTTCGAAAGTGTGTTCTTGTTTCAAATAAACCATGTTTCGATGTACATGCTTCAAACAATATATTTAAAGAGAAATTGAGTAGGAGATGTTTGTTTAATTCTTATTATATTCTAGGCATTGTATTATTGTTCTATATACTTCATATAATTATTCTAACATTCCTGAGAGGTAGGTCAACTTGCTTTTTTCTTACAGATGAAGAATCTGGACTCAGAAAGTTTTGATAGCTTGCCTAAAGCCAAACAGTACAGTAGGTAGAAGACATCTGGATTCAAGCTTCTTAGCCTCAAAATGGATATTCTTTCTCCTTATTCTGTTGTTACATGAATAAATGTTCAAGGCCTGGTCCTCATCTGCAGGGAAGAGAAGTTTGAACCACATCCTCCTGGATGCTTCTGACAGTCGAGGATTCCAGGAGTGAAAATCTACACAATGCAATAAAGATTCTTTACTTCCAGAGGAATCCAATCAAATTCCCTTTAAGTATAGTGTTCCCCTAGCTCACATAAGTGCTTATTATTTCCAGATCATTAACTGTTTGACATAGAGATTTGGCTGAGAAACTTAAAGCTCAAGTGTTAGAGGGCTCTGCCAATTGAAAATCAGTCAAATGTGGATAATGGCTTCTGTTACTATAATACAAGTCTACAGGAAAATGTGATTCAATTTATAAAAAATCCTATCAAAGGCAGCTTTTCAGGAACTCATCTGTCGAGTACAACAAGGTACACCTGTGCTATATTACCCAAATAAGTTCCACCTGGAAGACAGATGACTGCACAGATTTAAAGGGGGAAAATAATTTAATAAAGACAAGACATTTTTGAAAAGCAAGAGTTTTTCAAAGTCCGTCCATTATTGCTCTTTCCCACTTAAATGATTCTAGTCTATGACATCCTGAATTTCAAGTTAAGCAGACTCATTAAATTTAGCTAAGCGCTGGTTGACGAATTTTCATTCACAGACAGATGTGAGTTGGTCATGGGAAAGGCCTTTCAAGTGTCATTCCACAGTATGGAGAATTGGGAAGGGACCAAATGGAGAAGAACAAAACAAACAAACAAACAATACCCATTCTTTGTTAAACTGTCTTTAATTGTAAGCAAATACATAAAATGGCCATGGAAGTTATGTTAATTTAAGCCCTAGAAGCTCACTCTAGATTCTACAAAAACTGAGGGGCCTGAGAACACCAAAGTAAAACAAGCCATTGAGAAAATGTATAATCCCTTTAGGATATTAAAAAGATTAGGATGAACTATTTGAATGTCTGGGAAAGTAGGACTCCAAGAACACTTTCTAGGTCTGTAGGGTTTAGCACACAGGATACTACTATAGTACATATTCCTCCCCAGGTAACAATGCTTTGTTTTCAACGGATCTCTTTCCCTGTTCTGTGTCTTGCTTATCATCTCTCTTAGTTTCTGTGGCTTCATGTAAGACAATGTCATTCATTCTTGTTTTTTTGTTTGTTTGTTTGTTTGTTTGAATGTTTTTTGTTTTTTTGAGACAGGGTTTTTCTGTGTAGCCCTGGCTGTCCTGGAACTCACTCTGTAGACCAGGCTGGCCTCGAACTCAGAAATCCGCCTGCCTCTGCCTCCCAAGTGCTGGGATTAAAGGTGTGCACCACCATCACCCGACAATGTCATTCATTCTTATATGGGCTTTTGTGAATCAAAATATCACCAGACTAAGAACTTAGCATCAAAAGCCAGACATCTATTTCATTACAAAGATCTCTCTAGACATAAAAGGAGTCAATCAACACTGCCTCCTATGATCATGTGTCACAGTAATAGACCAGCACAGGATAAACAAATATATGCAGCCCATCCAACCCACCTCAATGTCACCAACCTCTACTTATTCTCTTTTTAAAAGAATCAAAAAAGAAAACAAAAAGGATCTCAGTTAGTAAAAACAATAGTGCTATTTACAAAGACTGATTATACTTGGTGTTTTTGACTCTGACTTTGAAAAGCAAGGCATTTTCCTGCTTATCAAGGAGGTCTGATGTGCTTAGCATGTAGCATATGGGTTCTTTATCAAACCCAAAGGACCAAGGGGAAGATTTTGGTTGATTGATTAATTTATGTATAACTGTAAATATTATATATAATTGTTATTTATGATTAATAATAAGGTGTAAAAATACAATTTCATATTTTTCCCTTCTGTAAAATGATGATATTGAATATAGAGCATCTAGTGTTAATACAATCACATTGGTTTTAGGGTGATTGGGTATTTTGCCATAAGACAAAGGATTTTCCAATAAAATTATCTGTGTGGATTTTAATCAGAAACCTCTAGAATAATATACCAATCATCTATACATTATTAGAAATAAAATGACTATGAAATCTAAAGGGATGAACAGTATCACCCACCTGTGAACCCTATGAACTACAATATCAATCTGCTAGGCACGACGTACTCACTGTCCCAATACTGGCAAAACTGTTAGGGAAGTAACCAACCATTCTCTGCCTGAATTTAAAGTCTGCTCCACAAGAGGGAGTTTATACCACAAATCTGGTCACAATCACATGGCTGAGGATGTTCATGGGATTAACTTACTACAATTGTTTAGTAAAATTGTCAGGGTGCTAAGCTGCCTTATTATTTGTGTTTATGTCCATAAACAATTGCTACTCTCAACTCTTAATCAGAGACGCTTCTATTTGGAAAGAACAGCAATAAATGCAGAGACACATGGCTGCTCTGAGTGCTGAGAATAATGACTGCTTCATGCTCAGCTCTAAAGACATATCATTCAGACAGGGATTATTGTGGAAGAGGAGGCAAAACAAATGTAAAATATGAATGGTAGAGAGAAACGTTACAAAATGCTGTCTTCTGGGCATGGCACAGACAATGCAGCCCTGCTGTTGCCTGCAATGGCCATATACTAGACTCAGCATTTCCACTGTCAATCATAAATCAGAGAGAGTTTCACAAGGCCACACATTTCCTGGCAAACTGTTGGCTACCAACTAACCCTAGGGAAGTCATTGTCTGCTGATATTTACTCATTGGTGAGTCCATCAGGCTCCAATGGATATTTCCATTCTCACACTCACACAAATGGCCCTGGTTAAACTCTGTGGGTCACAAAACCAAACAAAACAGATGGACACAGGAGAGGGCCTTATAGGAAGGGATATGGGTAATAGTGGAGACAGAGGGATTAGAGAGGTAGAAGGTGGTGGTAATGAGAATGTACTTTCTCCATGTATGAAAATGTCAATAAATAAATTCAATACAAATGGTGAAAACTGTAATAAACTCCTTCAGAAATAGTTTCCTTACTTTATCTCTGGGGAGACAAAAACACAACAAGGAAATCAAGCTAGAGTTTTCATAAAATACTGTTAAAGTTAGAAGAATACAGAAAATATCCAAACTAATTTTGTTCCCCTCAAAATTGTGTTACTTTTGGAGGCCATATGAATATCCTACTGAGGTTACCTTTGCCCCTAAACTTCTAATGTCATCTAAGGAAAAGTTTCCACAGCCACTGGAGCTGCTCCTAAAAATTAGTCCAAAAGATGTCCTGTTTCTTTCTTACATAAGCCAACAAAATGACATTTTTCTAGGTTGTACTTTTCATATGAGTTTCCATACTTAAAGATTTTTAATATCTACAAATGTCCAGTCCACCACCGATATTTGCCGATATTCAGGGCATTCCAAAGAGTAGAATGTAGACTTTGAAGACAGTTCCATAGTTTTGAGCATGGTGGTATTTTTGGATTAAGTGTGTCATCTACACAGGTGGCTGCTTTGAACAAGAGTCTGCCCATTTCTGTGTGTGTGTTCAGGTCACCAGAGTACACAGCTACAAAGAAAGTTTCAATTTTCTTGTCTTCTGTGCAAATAGCATTGCTTGGAATCTTGTAGTGCTAGGACTCTCTGCACATGCCCTACTCTGTTTGAGGAAATGTCAGATTATCCCTTCAGAGTAATCCTCCTAGTCTTTATGAAGGACATTTTTACCACATTAAGGCAGAATATCAGACCCTTAAAGATTACTTATTTTAAAGCAAGCATCTTTTCTTCCTGTAGAACTACCAAGTATTATCCATGATTTATTGTTAGTTATTCTTTGTTGTAGTTTTGGGTCTACATAACTGAGAATTCCCTTCTGGACATGGTTTGGTATTATACATTTTTATATTACACTATAATTTTTATGTGACAAAAATAACAAAGTTAAACAGATTTTTATCTCAAAATAAAAAGGTCTGGGCTGACTTTGGTCAAAGGCCTTGGAATGTAAGCCTCAGATCTGCTTGACAATGTTATTGCTGATGTAATTTTTCTTTAATCTTTTCATAAGCCAAAAAAAATTCACAGTGAGGAGAAAGATTGGAAAATAATGACTAAAAAAAAAAAACTCTAAAATTTCCATGAATAGGAATTGTACATCAACTCTACTTAAAAGGTTAGGTTTACAAGTCACATTAATCAATATTTTGTTTCATAGCAGATGTGGAGGAAGTTAAAAGTCTGGATTCCAGAAAAAAAAAACACCTAAGAATACTGAAAAGTATTACATTTCACACACATGGGGGGAAAAGGAGAAAAGAGGAAAAAATATATATGTGTGTGTGTGTGTGTGTGTGTGTGTGTGTGTGTGTGAATGTAATAGGGATGAAAAATACACAACCAAAGTTATCAAAAATCACTGTGGAGAAACCACATTTGAATGCTTCTAGGAGTTTTCTTAATGAAACTTCAACATCACAAAGCCATAAATAGCAAGCACACATCTTAGTGTTCCACAGTGTGATCTAATGACCCACCTTGTGGGGGTGTACTTTAACACTGTCTTAAACACATATCTGTATACTCTGTACCCAAACTCACGCTTTCCCCTTCCCTTTCCCTACTCAGTCTCTGACTCTCTTTTTTCGCCTATCAAAACATTAAGGTTTAGTTTCATGCCTTTCGTAGATATTTCATCATTTCTATTCATTCAGTATTTTCTAGATGTCCTCCAGGACTGTCTCTCTACTAAGTAAAGTGAGGAAGACAAAGAAAGGCTTAACTGTGGGAGGAAAACAGCACAGATAATGAGAAATACTCACATATAAAACAGTTTTGAGAAAAGAATCTCAGAGAGAAAACATTTGCTGCTTTACTGGCATCCACTTGATCCTGACACACTCATTCATGCCTATTGTGTTCCCGGGTGTGCCAGCCACAATGGGGAACAGAAGGAAGCAGGATAGAACCTTTTGTTCTCACCTTGAGTACATCTTTTAAGGCTTCACAGCAACTTCTTCTTCTATTTCATTTCTTCATAAGATTCTCCAAATCACATCACTGGAGATCAAAGGTCATGTCAGCCCCCTTTCAACCTGGTTGAAACACAATTACGAATACCCTACTAGTTCCAATCAGTTGTTAACTCTTGCAATTATTTTTAAGACTGGTTTGTGATTTCTGGTAACAAATTAGTGAGTAAAGGAAAACAGGAATAAACCATTTATTAATACTGAAAATAAAACCAAAGGTATTGGGTCTTGGGGTAAACAGCATTTGGCTACTGTGAAAGACAGAATGAGGATCTTCCAAAGAAAAGGCTTATCTGGAAGAACTTTACAAGTGTGGTTTAGGCATCATGGAAGAAATACTAATTTTAAGACAATTTTATTGATTGTTAAAAGTGTCTTTGAGAAGACAGGTAATTATAACAAAGTATAATGTGCAGTCAAATGCTCTACCACTGAACTATATGCAGTATAGATTGGTTCCTAGCCCAACTGTCATCAAAGAGGCTTCATCCAGCAACTGATGGAAACAGATGCAAAGACCCATAGCCAAACATTAGGTGAAGCTGGGCAGAAGAAAAGGAGGAAGGAATGTAAAAGCCAGAGAGAAAGTCAAGGACACCACAAGAAAACCCATGGAATCAACTAACTTGGGCTCATAGGGGCTCACAGAGACTGAGCCTTTAGCCAGAGAGCCTGCACGAGACTGATATAGGGCCTCTGTGCATATGTTAGTTACAGTTGTGCAGTTTGGTCTTCTTGTGGGAGTCCTTAGTGGGAGTGGAGGATGTCTCAGACTCTGTTGCCTGACTTTGGGTCTTTTTCCTCCTACTGGGTTACTTCATACAGCCTTATAGGAGAGAAAGTGCCTAGACTTACCACAACTTGATATGCCATGGCTGGTTGATATCCATGGGAGGCCTGATGTTTTTTGAAGGGAAATGGAAGAGGAATGGATGGGACAGTGGATGTGGGGTGGTAGGAGAGGAGGGAGGGGAAACTTCAATTAGATGTAAAATTAATTAATTAATTAAAAAAGAAATATGAGTACTGTCATTGAAATTGATGAGGTTTTCTTGTCTTGATAATATACCCTGAATATAAAAGAAAGAAAAATGGAAGGAAGGGTTTTATATTGAATTCACTATATGATTAGCATAGCAACAGATGTTTTCATAAACATTATGTTATATACATTTCACAACTACCCAGTGGTTTACAATTGCTACTTTATAAGTGGTCACACAGCTTGTAAGAGAGTGGATCTTGTGTCTGGAAGGGAGACCCCTGCCTTTCCAGTGAACTTCAAAGCTGCACTTACTCAGACTACTTTCTTCCATGAATGGAAGATAGGTTGAATCTCTGGGTTCCCATCACTCAGGACTCATAGTGACTTCAAATGAGCCTCTCACATTTTTCTTTTGGTCCCTGAACAATCCTGGCTCAGAAACAGTTCAGTAGTAAGCAAGGAATTCAAAATCATAAATGAATGATTTCAATCTAAAACTTGACTTCCCACCTGAGATAAGCTGTACTGTGAGGCAAAGGAATAGAACTTCAATGAGTACATCATGATAAGTGTCACTAAGAACAGAAGGTGAGATAAAGGGATGGATGTCCTAGGATCACATCATCCTACAATGAGATCGAGGTCCAGATATCCAGAGATGACTTCACCAGGTGGTGGATTATGTTGATGAGTCTTGTGACAAGGAGGCAATCCTGTGAAGATCTGCAGCCATGACTGGTGGGAAATATTTCTAGAAGAAAACCAGGAGGGCAATAGCTCTGATGAGAAAATAAATATGGCAAACAATTGAGAAGTGGAAAAGGAAGTCAGAGGCTCAGGCAAATCTAGTTTTCTTCCTTTACTAAGGCAATTGGAAGTTGTTTCCATTGTGGGGACAGCTAGTGAAAGACCTCCATTAAAAGAATAATGAGACCGACTTCCATCTTCAAGAGTCTAATCCCTATGTTAGAATATATGACAAAGATCTCACTTTCCAAAAACCACGTTATTTCTATTTTGTAGACTCATCCCAGGCCTGATGTGGAAGCTTCATGGTGCTCAGACTCTAGGGTTCTTTTGTTTGCATTTGCTTATGAAGGGGATTGGGGAATGACTCAGTGGATAAGAGCATTGGTTGCTCTTTTAGAGGACAGAAGTTCAGTTCCCAGCATCCACACTGAGTAGCTCACCATAGCTTGTAACTTTAGCTCTGGGAATCTAATGCCTTCTTTGACCTCCACAGGCATTCTCCTGCAAGTGCACATGCAAGACATACATAGAATTAGAAATTGAAGAAAGTATCCAATTTGTGTATTAAGTAATCAATATGGGAGATATAGTAATTTGAAAAACATATTCGTTAATATAAATTCCTATCTACATTCTAAAAAGGGGTTTCAGTAATAGTCAAAAACAATTGAGGAATATGTCAGAAAATACTGTTATTAAAAAAGAAGGAATCAAGTTGGAAGATAGAGATGAGCTGAGGTTGCAACATTAAATAAGATTTCCAGGGTATCTCATACATGAACATTTAGTGTGGCAGTTAACAGAGACTATCTGCAGGAAGATCATTCGTTGATGTAACAAGCATCATAGAAAACCCTAGATCAATAATTTAGGTGTGTGATGGATAGGAAAAAAGGATAATAGATAGGTATGTGGAAAGTAATAAAAGAAATCCCAAATGACCGGGCCATCAGTTCACAAGATATTATAGCCCTTTACTCAGACCTTGTTAGATGAGATTGTTGGGAGGGTTTGATAAATAATAGTGGGGATACATTGATGTGAGTTGAATTCTTAAAGGATCTCATTGGTTCTTTTATTATGAGAAGCAGGAAAAACAGAATATAGAGAAACGGGAGAAGGGGTGGAGAAGAAAGCAGAGGGGACGAGAGGAAGGAAGAAGCCTAAACTTTGTTGTCTATTTTCATGGATGACAAAACAATGGTTTCTTCAGCTGGATCGTCATGAGCTTAGCTGAAACCTGAGTGTTTATTTTCAAAAAGAAAAAACTGAAGGACTTTCTATATAGTTGCTCCAACCACTAGACTCAGTGCTTTCCCAAACAGCACCCAAATATACAAGTGGCTCTTGCTTCAGTGTTCTTTCTCCCACAAATACCTTCTTCCAAATGATCTTCTAGTACTGAAGCTATGGGTCACCTGTGAATCCTATCTCAAGAGCACCAGATGAAGTGACAGCTAAGGTATATGACTTAATTTAGTACCCATTTCTTTCTTTTTGTACTTATTCACTTTACAATTTGCTCACTACCCCCTTCCTGGTCATCCACTCCCACAGTCCCACCCCCTTCACCTCTCCTTCTCCTCTGAGCAGGTGGAGGTCCCACTGAGTATCTCCTCCCACCCCCACACTTCAAGTCTCTGTGAGGCTAGGTGCTTCCTCTCCCACTGAGGCCAGACAAGGTAGCCCAGCTAGTAGAACACATTCCACATACAGACAAAAACTTTTGGTTTTGCCCCCCTGCTCAAGTTGTTTAGGACTCACATGAAAGTCAAGCTGCACATCTGCTACATATGTGCAGGAAGGCCAAGGTCAAACCTGTGTATGTTCTTTAGTTGGTGGTTTGGTCTCTGAGAGTCCCAAGGGTCCATGTTAGTTGACTCTGTTTGTCTTCCTGTGGAGTTCCTATCCCATTTGTGGCCCATAATCCCTCCTCCTGTTCTTACAAAAGAATGTCCAAGCTCCATTCACTGTTTTGCTGTGGGTAGCACCCATTTCTTTAACCAACAAGCATTGAGCTGAAAACATACAATCATTAACATTGAATAATAGAAGACACTGGAAAAGCAAAAAATATAGTAGGATGTAGTCTTTATCGATGAATTTATAAAATGAAGCTACAGAAGAGGAGGCATCAGATATTTACATAATGAAATTCAATCAAAAGTAAATTTAAATTAATGAAATAAGAACTATGAGTCATATTTCAACAGAACAACAAAGGCAGGGAAGGGCAAAGGAAGTCCAACCACAGCTGTAGGGTTGGGGAAGAATAGGGAAAGCATGACAAACAAAGACAGATGAGACTGTTAGTTAAAGTTAAGACATCCTAGGGGTACACGGAGGGGTGTAACATGATATGAGGTTGGACTGATGGGTTGAGGTCAGACAGTGACAGCCAGAAACCCCAGCAAAGGTGTTTATACATCATGCTGCAGGTGCTGAAGAGCTGTTTGAAGGTTGTGAAACAGACACGACTCAATCTGACTTGGGGAAGTTACTTTGGCAGTCTGGTGGACAGGGAAGAGAGAGACAACTTAGACAACATCGTCTTCCTATCTGGGAATTCATATGCCTGAGCTTGGTCAATGACTCTCTTTTCAAATCAACGTCTCTCTTTTCATCCTCCCATAATATCTTAGACGTGTGATGAACTTCAGTGAAAATACAATCATTCTGCACATTTTCACTGAGGCTCGAAGACGGAAAAGGTAACCCAATAATAATGTCTGGAGAATTATGGGATGTACAGGTATTAATCATTGCTCCTGGGCAAAGAAAGGTATAGCCCTGGGAAGCTCTTCTGTGTTAGCTCTTATAAAAAGCCAGAGCTTGTGACATATGTCACATCATTTATCCCAACTACACTTATCAGGACCCACAGACTAGTAAAGGGATTGCCCAGGGCACAGAGATTCTGATCCAGGGTTTCAGTGACTGGCTTTCTCTATTAATCCAAATCACAGAAAACCCTTCTTGCTCAGTAGAGTGTTTTTTAAAATATTAATTTGACCTATTTCTTGGACCAAAGTTGGCTGGGAAAAACAGTTTTGTTCCTTATACCTAATATATTTTTTAAGCTTGCATTTTTTTAGGCCTAATAACATTTGACACTCATCTACATATATTCACTCGGATTACAGCATCAGTGAATCTCATAAAGACTTAGAGTAGTGTATGATCAAACTAGATAACCTTTGAGTCCTGGACCTGGACTTTGTGAAAGACAAAGACTATCTTGGCTAAAGAATAATAAAATATATCATTCATTCACACTGCCAAGGGGGGGGGTAGGTCAAACAGACATAGTTGTCCGAATGTTCATAGTTCAGAAAAAGCCTGCCTCTATATTTTTCTAATTCTTTCCTACAGTACCCTTAAAGACCTTGTGATTAATCTTGTTTACATGGCAATTTTAGCTACTTGTTCCTCAGTTTCTCCAACAGCTTGTAGTTTACTTTAGAGGGAAGTAAACATGAGTAGAATGGATCATTATAAGGCACACAGAAAAACCTCTTCTCTGTGTTTTCTCTACCTCACAGCAACAACTTGCCAATTTCAAAATATCTGTTGAAGCCCAGGTCATAGCCCTGTTAGCTGGGTTTGTTGGAGAGGCTTCCCCGAGCCAGGACCAATAATCACTGACAGGCAATGCAGACATCCATGACAGGTTCTGGGAATGAATTACCTTAGTAAGAAATTCACCAAATCTTAGCCATAAATTACCCTGGCAGTAGCCACTGGGGCAAGCCTGGCTTCTATAAAGATCTGTTTCTCTATTTAGAGCTCTTCTGTGTGCCTAGGGATAAAAACCCCTGGAAGGAGTCCATCACTACGATTATTGAAAGCTTTCTGCTTTTCAAGTATGTTTTCATTCTTCAAGTACATACTGGCTGAGATACTGTGTATACTCTAAAGAAAAGCAGGCTAAAATCACACTAATCATCTTGGGAAAAACGCTTCTCTGTTGGTAAAACCCTTTCTTATTTACAAATGTTCTCAGAAAGGAGACTAGTAAATACATTGGAAACTAGGACAGGATACAGTAGTGCTTTTTCTACCTTTCTTTTATTAAGTAATATTAATGATAATTTCACAAAGGCTTGTGCACCACTAAATTAATTATTGCACAAAACACTTATGTCAAAGATAGCTGATCTAGAGTACAATGCATTCTGGGCTCTGTATCTGTGGAGTCAAGCTTCCTGAAGAGAAGCCCCTAGTTACATGGAGCTGTTGATTTTTGAAATGGATTACGACTAAATTTTGCTTAAAAGAGCAAAATGCCAAATCCTGATGACTCAGTACTAAAGGAAAGATTTAAATATTATTTCCTTAAAAATTTCATATTGCATGCATACTGAAATAATGGAAACAGTGATACAATTCATGTTTAAACACATGGAATAGAATAAAATATACTAGAAAAAAATCTACCTGCTTCTTTTACATGTTGCAGTGTGACAACTAAACAGTTTAAATTCATAATTAAATTATTTCAGCCTTTTATTGCAGGTTGTACAAGTCATTGATCTATTGCTGTGATAAAACACCATGACCAAAAAAAATGTATAAGCAAGTATTTAATTAGACTTACAGTTCCAGAGGGTTAAAGTGAGTCTATGATGACGGAATGAGGGCTTGGCAGCAGAAACAGCAGATAACTCATATCTTTAACTATATCAGGAGGCAGGGAGGCAGAAAAGCACACTGGGAATGGTGGGGAGTCTTTTGAAACCTCAAAACCTACTCTCAGACAACACTCTTCTTTCAATAAGACCACACCTCCTAATCCTTCCCAAAACCTTTTACCAACTGGGACCAAGTATGCAAACACAGCAGCCTATGGTGGCCATTCTCATTCAAACCAGTACATGTTCCTATGCAACAGTGCTGGCCTAAAGGCATGCCTGGAGAAGGTGATTTCTAACTCTCTTTAACTCCTCAGCAATTAAGAAGTCATGTGTCTCTCAGTAGGACAGTTTGGGTTATCACTTTAAAAGTATTCAGAGAACAGATTAGACCTGTCCAGACAAATATTTGACCAATCCTTTCCCCATATTCCAAAGGCCAAAAGATTAAAGCACATTACAAGGACAGAGACCCTTGTAGATATCTCTGCCTTACAGCTGGAGAAAACATGACTTCCCATGTTTTCACACAATGAAAGTATAGCAACCACGTCTGACAATAGGGCCAATTATTAACTGTAAGCTCATAAATTTGAACGCTTGCTCTCCAGTTTGTGGTGCTGTTTACAGGGAGCCTTCTTTGGGATGTGGAGACGTGAGTGTATTTGTGATTTCTTCCATTTTTGGGTCTTGAACTGCTTTGTTTAATTCTTTAACCTGTTTGATTGTGTTTTCCTGTATTTCTTTTTTTTTTTTTAATTTTTTTATTGGATGTTTTATTTACATTTCATATGTTGTCCCCTTACCCCATCCCCCACCCACCCAGGAACCCCCAATCCCCTCACACCTCCTCCTTCTTCTTTGTGGATGTAACCTCTATCTACCCCCCCACTCCTACCTCCCCACCCTCACAACTCCCACCCCCTGGGGCGTCCAGCCTTCATGAGGTCAAGGATCTCATCTTCCACCTGTGCCCAGCAGGGCCCTCCACTCTTATATATTCAGCTAAGGCCCTGGATCCCTCCATAAGTGCTCCCAGGCTGGTGGTTTAGACCCTGGGAGCTGTGGTTGGTTGGTATTGTTGCTCTCCTCATGGGGCCACAAATCCTTTCAGCTCCTTCAGTCTTCACTCTAACTCCTCCATTGAGAACCCCATGATCACTTCAATGGCTAGTTGTGAGCATCTGCCTCTGAATATGTCAGACTCTTGAAGACCTCTGAGGAGACATCCATATCAGGCTCTTATCAGCATGCACTTCCTGACTTCCACATCAGCATCTACCTTTGGTGACTGCACATGGGATGGATACTCAGGTGGAAAGGTCTTCAGACGGCCCCTCCTTCAGTTTTTGTCCCTCGCTTTGTCTCCATATTTGCTCCCTTGAGTATTTTGTTGCTCCTTCTAAGAAGGACCGAATCACCCCCACTTGGTCTTCATTCTTTATGGACTTCATGTGGCCTGTGAGTTGCATCTTGGGCATTTTAAGGTTCTGGGCTAATATCCAATAATCAGTGAGTGAATACCATGTGTGTTCTTTTGTGATTGGCTTACCTCACTCAGTATGATAATTTCTAGTTCCATCCATTTACCTAGGAACCTCTCAAATTCATTGTTTTTAATAGCTGAGTAATACTCCATTGTGTAAATATACCACATTTTTTTAATCCATTCCTCAGTTGAAGGACATCTGGGTTCTTTCCAGCTCCTGGCTATTATAAATAAGGCTGCTATGAACATAGTTGAGCATATGTCCTTATTATATGTTCGAGCACCTTCTGGGTATATGCCTAGGAGTGGTATAGCTGGATCCTCGGGTAATGCTATGTCCAATTTTCTGAGGAACCGCCACACTGATTTCCAAAGTGGTTGCACCATCTTGCAGTCCCACCAACAATGGAGGAGTGTTCCTCTTTCTCCACACCCTCGCCAGCATCTACTATCACCTGAGTTTTTAATCTTAGCCATTCTGACTGGTGTGAGATGGAATCTCAGGGTTGTTTTGATTTGCATTTCCCTGACGACTAAGGATGCCGAGCATAAGAGCACACACTAACAAGTTGACTGCACAACTAAAAGCCCTAGAACAAAAAGAAGCAAATACACCCAGGAGGAGTAGAAGGCAGGAAATAATCAAACTCAGGGCTGAAATCAACCAAATAGAAACTGAAAGAACAATACAAAATATCAATAAAACCAGGAGTTGGTTCTTTGAGAAAATCAACAAGATAGATAAACCGTTAGCCAGATTAACCAGAGGGCACAGAGACAGTATCCAAATTAATAAAATCAGAACTGAAAAGGGAGACATAACAACAGAAACGGAAGAAATTAAAAAAATCATCAGATCCTACTACAAAGGCCTATACTCAACAAAACTGGAAAACCTGGATGAAATGGACAATTTCCTAGACAGATACCAGGTACCAAAATTAAACCAGGAGCCATAAACCATCTAAATAGTCCCATAACCCCTCAGGAAATAGCAGCAGTCATTAAAAGTCTCCCCACTAAAAAAAGCCCAGGACCAGATGGTTTTAGTGCTGAATTCTATCAGACCTTCAAGGAAGACCTAATACCAATTCTCTTCAAACTATTCCACAAAATAGAGACAGAAGGAACACTACCCAATTCGTTCTATGAAGCTACAATTACACTCATTCCCAAACCCCACAAGGACCCAACAAAGAAAGAGAACTTCAGACCAATCTCCCTGTATTTCTTTATGGGATTTATTTGTTTGCTTCTACCTGTTTACTTGTATTTACTTGTATTTCTTTCAGTCAGTTATTTATATCCTCCTTAAAGGACTCTACTATCTTCATTAGATAAGATTTTAGGTCAGCTTCTTGATTTTCAGGTATGTTGATATATCCAGGGCTTGCTGTGGAGGGAGAACTGGGTTCTGAAGATGCCCACATATACTGGCTTCTGTTGCTTATGGTCTTGCACTTGCCTCTCACCATCTGGTTATCCCTGGTGTTTGCTGGTCTGGGTATCTCTTGTCTGGAGCCTGTCTCTTGTGTCCCTGGTTTGCTTCAGGTCTACAGCCCTGGCTCTAGCAGACCTCCTACAGGGCCTTCAGATGTGGGGTATTCAGAGGGGCAGAGAATCTGGTGATCTGTTGCTCTGGCTGCAGCAGATCTTCTAGGAGGCCTTCAGACTGTTGAGTCTTCAGAGGAGAAGTCAAGCTGTTGCCCTGTGTGTAGCTGTTCTCCTGGGAGGCCTTCAGTCTGTGGGTCAGTTGCCCTAAATTCAGTGTGGAGCCCCTGGGATGTCTTCAGACTGTGTTGTTAGTTGCACAGTGATCCTGTATGCAGCGGAACTCCTAAGATGCTTTTAGGTTATGATGTCTTTAGAGGAATAAACAAGCTGGTGATCTGCCCTGGTAGAAGGTCTGGACCAGAAGGGGAGTGGTAGTTTGTGGCATGGGGTGTTTGGGAGTGATGGGTCTCAAGTCCACTTGGATCCTTCTTCTTGGGATTCTCAGCAGCTCTGGGCCTTTGGGAGGGTCCCTTACCAGTTGCTTTGTGTGCAATGGAACTCCTGGGATGCCTTCAGGCTGGGGTGTCTTCAGGGGAGCTGGATTCTCTTTCTTTAGTTGTTATTACATATATGGAAAATGTATAAATACAACTTGTCTAGTCCATTTAGTGTTGTTTGTATGTACATGATTTCATGACTGAAAAATTGGTACGAGATAACTAATTAGAGGGCTCACCCCCAAGGAAGGTTATTTTTCCTACTCTCAGCATTCTTTGTAGCAGGATGCTTATTCTGCTTCATTGTATTCTCAGTGGAGCTCTGTGATTAGGCAGTAGAAGAGGAGATGGAGCTGGGAGAGAGAGGAAGGGGAGAGGAGAAAAAGAGGAAGGAGAGGTAGAAAGAGAGGAAGGGGAGAAGAAGGATGAGGCTATCAGCCATGGAGAATCATGGATGGGTTGAAAGCTGTCCTGGGTAGTAACTTCTGTCAAAAGGTTAGATATTGCGTAACAACTCTAATTGTGTGGGCATCTTGTTGATTGAGCATTTCTAAATGTATAAATCTTTTAGATAATCATTAAGCCTTAAGAGTCTCATTTCTACCGGGTACTGCGAGGATGGCAGATATTGTCTGGGGTTCAGCTGAACTTTATGGATGCAGCATGGGAGATGGTTCTAAAGAGTCATCCCCCACACTGGTGTCTCATGGGTGTCAAGGCCTGTGAATCTAGCTAGTAAGAGCCCCGGTCAGAGCCGAGGAGCAGTGGGAACATGGGCAGCTTCCCTGGGAAGAAGCCGGACTGAGCACCGTTTTCTAAATATCACCCCTACAATTCTTCAATTATTTTTAGTTCTTTTTCTTAGGGCCTCTAAGATGTCCCTCTCCCATGTTAAAATATCTACCAGTGTTGTGGTTGTTCATATTTTCTTGAGGCAGCCATATCTGCCATCACTCATTCTTGAAACTTCTCTGTAGATTAGTTTCTACTTGTCTGTGTCTCTTGTAGTTGGGATGGTACATCAATGTCAATAGCATGTGTCAAGCTTACAAAAGCCATCACCCAAAGGCAGTCAGTCACATTGTTTATTAAGAAGCACCTGGGAGAGGAAAAAACAAATCTAAATCCTGAGGCTGTTGGTTCCTATAGGTTATGTGTTCTTTTCCAAGATGCTTAAGACTAAAATGGGTTCAGATTTTAGGATTTTTATTTGTGATTGTAGGGTATTTGCATATGAGATTCCTTGGGCATGAAATCCAAGTCTAGACATGAAATACACTTAAATTCCACATAGACCTTATATGCATATCCACAACCTAATTTTTTACATGTTTATTTAATCTACATTTTGATTATATCTCATCATAAGGTCAGGGTTGGAGTTTTCCACTTGGTACATGGAGAAGTTAGGGGAAGGACTGAAGGGAATTACAACCCTGTAGGAAGAACAATAGTATCAACTAACTGGACTCCTCAGAGCTCACAGGGACTAATCCATCAACCAAAGAGCATACATGGGCCAGTCCCTGGCTCCTGCTACATATGTAGCAGAAGACTGACTGCCTTATCTGGCTTCAATAGGAGGAGAGGTGCTTGGTCCTATGGCGTTTTGATATCTCAGAGAATGGAGATGCTAGATGGGTGAGGCCGGAGTGGGTGGGTGAGTGGAGGAGCACCCTCTTAAAGACAAGATGGAGGGAGATGGGCGGGGGTTCATGAATGAGAGACCTAGAAGGGGGACAACATTTGAAATGTAAATAAATTAAATAATTACTAAAACAATTGAAAAACAATAGCAACAAAAATGTTTGGGTTTGTAAGGATTTAATATTTTCTAGTTAGAGGTACTCAGCCTGTCTATCTTTTAGACATGCCCCCATTTTTTTTTTTTTTTTTTTTTTGTTTTTTTTTTTTAAGATCAATGGAGTCTTAACACTATATAAGGATATCCAGAGGGGACAATTTTCCTTCTCTTATACTTGAATAACTGAGATTCTAACTGGGGATGGGATTTTCTAGCAAATAATCCCTCACTTCCCAAGGGATGCCCTTTTCTACCCTGTGGAACCTTCCTGGTGGAGCAACAACTCTGTATTCTGTGTTTTCTCTTTAGTCAGGGATTAGAAGCTGAGCTTCAACTGTGTTATCCAGCTATGTAAAAACAAAAGCAAAAAAAAAAAAATCACTGGAAGCAAAGCTTTATTTTACTTCACCTACTATAGGTGATTTCTTAATGACATAAATGCTCCATCAGTCTGGTAAGGATGTTGGCTGATCACAAAACAGGGTGTTATTACAGAAGAGAAAGCCACAGTATCCATGCTTGAAACAGTTGTCCTCAACATGTGACCAGGGCATAAGTAGACATAGTGAACCAAATGGCAGGCAGTAATTTGGGAGGGGAAAGACACTTCTATATTTAAGACATAAAGAGAAAAAAACAACATTCCCTAATTATTCAGTTTATTCAGCCTGTGAAACTAGGTGAGTATCAACATGTCAGCACTAGGCTGTGTTCTCTGGAAGATTAACTAGTTTAATAGTTCAGGCATGATGTGTTAGACATACAATGATTTTGATTGAATGAAGGATGTGTGTTTCCTGCAGCTACTGTAACAAATATCACAAGCTGAGTGACCTAGAAGAGCAGAAATGTGTTATCTTGTATTTGTAAGAGCTAAGATGCCAAAACCAAGCCTTTGAGGAGTTTCTTTTTCATAGAGGAACTGAGGAAAACTCTATTTTGTGTTTGTCTCTTAGCTTCAGGCTGCTTTGACATCTTTGGCATATTTTGCCAATGTCTCTCTGCCAGTGTCATTTCTTTCTGTCTTCCCTGTGTCTTTTCTTTTCTTGGAAGAACAACAGTTATTTTAGCTTGGAAGACCGGTCTACTTTAGTTTGTCCACATATTAGTGATCAAATTTCAAATGATTCCATTTCCAAATAAGGTCATATAGTAAAGATACTGATGGTTCGGTTTTTATATATTTTCTTGGAGAAAAATAAAGTCCAGGAGGCAACAGGCTAAACTGCAGAATGGACTGGCTTCTATAACTGAGAATAAGGAAGTACCTAAGAATGATCAGATGGAGTACATTTGCCATAGAGTATATTCCAGCACTCCAGGAGAAATGAGAGTACAATGGATGAATGACCATAGTGTTTATGAAAAGGAGATAGATTGACAGTGTCTGAGCAAGAAGGAATTTGGAGCAAAATCTATTGAGAGACTAGGCCAATTTTTGGAAATCATTACCTGCAGCTTACTGACATCATAAGAGGAGCGTTGGTAGTCCAAGAAGATCCATGAAGAGTTTAAATTACAAGGAAAGAGTTAAAGTTTGCCAACAGAAAATTTGAAATGGCTGGGGTCATACTGATCCCATGGTTCATAACTCAATCCTACCCATTTTCCATTCCATCTCTTTTGAGATGTGAAAGGCACCATATATATAAACACATACATCTACACATACACATACATATATACACTAGAGTTAAAAGGTCTAAATTAAAAGACCTTCAGAAGTCAAGAGATGGAGCAATGAGTGAAACTGGCTAAGTACAGAATCCCATTATTCATGGATTTTCAGTAAATTAATTGCCATCGTGCTTTAGTATTAGAAAGAATTGAGGGGATTTTAAGGCTTGCATCAAATCAAAAAATCTGTACATCACTTGCAGAATAATTGCTTGGCTATGACAGACATGGACAACTCTTCACAAGAGCAATTGCTATGGAGACATGTGTGTTTCTTTGCCAGTCAGACTGGCCTTCTCTCAACAACTTTGAGACTACTGGCCTTCTTCATCTCATGGCAATGCCTTTTATAATTTATGTAAAGTTCTCCAGTCCATTCTTGCTATGCAGGAATATAAGGTCACTGTTTCTAATGTTTTTCAAAAGAAATGGGAACTTTGCATTTTATATTTGATTCCTTACATTTCAGTATTGAAACTCCCTGCATTAGACCAAGGAATCCATGTCACTGGTCTCTGTGCTCCCAGTGTGTGAGTCTTCTATGGAAAGAAAAAAGGAAGCAGTATAGTACCAGTGTCCAAGCTTTTGAAGGGTCTCAGGTGAAGATATTTATAATCCCTGACTCTTTTTATTTTTAAAAAACTTTTAACCATTCATTATTTTACTACAGATTCAAGTAGAAATAGATCACATTAGTTCAATGGATAATGTATGAAGAACTATGAGTTTTCAGAGCTGTTGAAATGAAAATTTAAAATAAGCTAAATAAAGCATATAAACTAGACTGTTAGTCTTAGTAACATTGGACAGGAAGACATATTATAGTAGGAACGAAATAAATATGTACTTCTTTAACTAGCACTTCTGTATACATAGAAGTTAAGAGCACTAACTGCTCTTCCAGAGGTCCTGAGTTCAATTCCCAGCAACCACATGGTGGCTCACAACCATCTGTAATGGGATCCGATGCACTCTTCTGGTGTGTGTCTGAAGACAGCTGCAGTGTACTCATATAGATAAAAAATAAATAATTTTTTTTAAAAATTCCTGACTCTTAAAGCACTTTAGAATTAGTTACAACAGCTCAGTGTTACGTCAGCAACAGTGTCTCTCTGCAAATCAGTACCTTATAAGAATAAATTACTAGTGTAGTTATCTCTGAGTTGCTAGATATGCAACCTTGGTATAATCCATTAAATTTTTTTGATGTTTGTTTTTATTTTTTTAGATAACTTTTTCAGCTTTTAGTGGGTATCCACCACTTAGACTCATATGTTTGGATGACTGGGTTTAGGGAATGGCACTATTAGGAGGTGTAGCCTTATTGGAGTAGGTATGTACTTATTGGAGGAAATGTGTCAGTATGGAGGCAGACTTTGAGGTCTTCAATGCTCGAACTATACCAGTGTGACACACAGTCTCCTTCTGCTGCCTTCTGATCAAGATGTAGAAACTCTTAGCTTCTCTAGCACCATGTCTGCCTTCATGCTGCTATGTTTCCACCATGATGATAATGGGCTAACCTGTGAAACTGTAAGCCAGCCTCAGTTAAATATTTTCTTTATAAGCGTTGCCTTGGTCATAGTGTCTCTTCACAGCACTGAAACCCTAACTAATAGAGGTGCAGATATTTATAGTCCCTGACTCATAAAAGAAGTTTATGATTACTTACAACAGTTCAATCTTTCCCTGCTAATCAATACCTTAGAGTAAATTGCTAGTATAGATATCTATGAGTTGCTAGCTATGTTACCTTGGAAGATCCATTAACATTTTTTGAACATTTGTTTTTCTTTTTTAGATAACTTTTTCAGACACTTTTAATAATGATTAAATGAGATGGTTTGTGAAGTTTCTAATGTCTGTTATCAAGACAGCATGTTACTTTTAGAATCTGGCTTTGGATGCACATGGATACTCACCAAGAAAGAACTCCTACTGCATATTTACTAATGTTCCAATTAGAGTGATTGTTGAAAAACAATGCTTTTTAAAACCACTAGTAATGATGGCAGCATTAAAATAAGGAAAATAGAAATGGCCATCATCACCTCTTTTTAGCTGCCATGACATGATTAGTTATGTTAAGTCACACACAGGGACTTGAACATGGTCTACATTAGTTTCTTCATTTTCCAAATGAGAAAACAAAGTCTTAGAAAGAAAGACGTATGGATGGCCACATAGCTAAATATTAGCAAAGAATGAAAGTCTGCTTGTATTTCTGGTTTGATTTTAAGCTTAAAAGAATTTTATGCTTTTAATTGAAACTTTGAACATTGTAGAAGTTAGTTCAAACAATACAAACTAATAAATGTGCTCTTAATTGATTTGGCAAGAAAATACAAATTCCCAGTCTAAATGCTATATAAAAACAAAAATATGTTGACTAACTTCACTTCTCTAGCCCAGCTTTAAAGGAAATAAGCTGTATTAAAAACATCTTGCTTTGGGATGCAACAAAACAATATATTAAGTTTCTTCAAGTATAAGATTTGCTTGATCTCCTTTGGGGGGAATTCAGTGAGTAATAGACTGGTACCTTCTAAATGAAGATGCTATTGCTGTAGAGAGGGGATAGTGGAACCCAAGCATCAAGAAAGGGGAAATGTAAGAAAGACTATCTATGGAGGGAGAAAAGAAGGAAACAGGGAAAGCTAAGGAGGAGGAATAAGGAATACCAAAGACAATTGAAGAAGCTGTAGGAAAACAATATTTTATGTTTATTTAAAATACATATTATATATAAGTGTATGTGGATATATATATAAATGATTAAAATGAAATTAAGCATAGGCTGATAATGCTCCCCACAAGAGCCATAGACTAACAGAAAGCCCTGTCCAGGCATGGGAAACTTCCCTCCACATTTTTTGATTAGGGAGTTCTAAGAGACTCCCAAAACAATACAAGCTATTGCTATTGCTCTTGGGTGCTGCCCAGAACTTGAAAGTAAGACCTTATTTATAAAGACACCTTGAAATTCTAACAGAACTTAGAGAAATGGAGTTTGGTCTAGTCTGGAAGCTACCTCCCTGAGTTTTTAGTATCAGAAGATGCCGTGCAAGCTGCCAAGGAAGAGGACCAATCAGTTGTCTTACCCAATTGCAAAGAATATAAAAAGGATACAAGTATGAAAAGAAGAAATCAAATCACCCCTATTCACAAATTATGTATTATATATAAAAGATCTTTCCAAATAGAAAAATCTACTTACAAAAATCAGTAGTCATGTGTCTCTGTTAGGATGACTATTGCTGTGATGAAGTTCTATAACCAAAGCAACTTGGAGAGGAAAGGGTTTATTCTGCTTATGCTTCCACATCATATTTCATCATCAAAGAAAGTTAGAAGAGGAACTCAAGCAGGGCAGGAACCTAGAGGTAGGAGCTGACACAGAGGCAACAGAGGAGTGCTGCTTACTAGTTTACTAGGTCTGCTTTCTTATAGAACATAGGACCACCAGCCTAGGGATGGCACCATCCATAATGGATTGAGTCTTCCCCATCAACCACTAATTAAGATTCCTTAAAAGCTTGCCCAGATCCCAATCTCATGGAAACATTTTCTCAATTGAGGCTCTCTCCTCCCTGATGACTCTAGCTTGTGTCAAGTTGACATAAAACTAGCCAATATAGTGTGTTTTGTCCATAAGGATTTCCAAGAATGCAATTCCTGAAAGATAGCTTCTTGGTGAGACAATGTGGTGGAGGAAAAATGTTTCTTGGCTTTTAACAGGGAAGATTAAGCATCACTTCCAATACAATGACACCCATTGGTGCCTTGAGAACCACTGGTGCAACTGTTACACAGGCTAATTTACCATGAATCAACCAGGTAAGTTTCCTACCACAAAGAGTAATAAGCATGTTGTATAAATTAGGTAATAAACATGGTGAATTTATTTGCTTCTGGTATTATCAGCTAGAATTTATACTAAGCATACACAATGAGACAGGTATATATTCTTTTGCTCCAACCTTTAATGTATAAGAATTTTTTCATTCTTTTTTATCACACATTTTCTGAAAAAAATTCAAAGTTGTACAGTTATTTATGGTGGCCCACACTGTACCCCCAGCACTTGAGCAAGGGAATTGTATGTTCAGGCCCATCTAGGGTGCATTCTGAGAGCCAGTCTCCACATGTAATATCTCATTTGGTTATAATGACAACTTTAAAAGTTAGGAACCCAGCTTCATATTACAAAAGGGAAAACTGAGGCTTAGAAAACTTCTGTTCATTATCTGGGACCACCAGTTACAAGTGGATGAATCCGGAAGGAGAATGAACACATGCTTTGTAACTCTGCTGGAACTTTTCTCTTTTCTGCAGCCCAGTGGCCTTTCTTGGTGTACCAGGCTCTTCTTTATTCACAAGGAAAGCCACTGATGTCTTGATACAAATAAATAATAAAATAGGTAAGAAAAGGCCTTAAGTCCAGAAAAGAGAATGCCAAATATTACTAGATTTTTATTGTTATGAAAACCTCCAAAATGGAAGACTTTTCTTCTCTCCTCAGACAACTGATACTGATTAAGTCAGTCTCAAGGACTCAGTATCAGACAATAATTTCTTTTTCACTCTTTTCTTGTTTGCTCCAGACCTTTTGCAGCACCCCCAACCACGAGCCCAGTTACTAAAGGATATCAGGTGACAACAAGATTTATGAGTTCAAAGGCCACATCTGGGTCACTGAACAGAGATCAACAGATATCGTTCAACCAGTAAGGAATTTTAAAAGTCCTTTATGTTCCATTCAAACTAAAAATGCTTATCTAAGGAATTAAAATGACCGTTCATTAATTTATTCATCGTGGTTTCATCACTACTGAGTATTTATTTTATTATAGGAATTGTTTATCTACAAAGTATGTCGTTCTGAATAAGCGTTGACTCTGTCTTTACAGAGATACATTTCAGTAGAAAAAACAGTCACATGTATAACGATCAATATACCACAGGTCTGCATTTTAAAGGTAAGTCAACTATTCTCATCATTGTGGTTATAAGTATGATCAGTTTCATGAACAGGAAGTCACTACTGACCTAAGCAGGGAAAGAATATTTATCAAAAAGGTTTTGAGTTTGTTAAGCAGTGGTCAGAATATGGTACGACTCTCCTTTCCTCATGACCAATACCAAGCTAGGGACCAAGTGTTTTTTTTTTTTCCCAGTGTTTGTTTATATAGTTAGTGAGTTAAGACTTGTCCTGCTTTTAGAAGCAGTGGATATGATACACAAAAGGAAATACTGATATATTTGAAGTGGAATTCCCACTTAGCACTGTAAGATATACAGAATGAAATAAGAAATACTACACACATTCTATTGTCAGAACTCTTCGTTTCCATGGGAGAACTGAATACAGCTACTGAGAAATCTAGTGCAGAAAAATCAATCCTCTTTAAGAATAGTCAATCTTACTTGACTGTTATTAAGTGAAGAATCAGATTTTTTAAAACCAGGGAACAGCAAGAAGTTGAAACAATCAGAGAGCCTTTAAACATGGGTCACATTCAGAAGATCACACTGTTAGAATAAATGATGCTATGCTTACAGTGGTATTACAAAAGACTTGACTTTATGATGGTATGCCCATGTAACCATTCTGTTATTCCCTCCCTTCCTCCTCCCCCCAAAAACGTTTACAACATGGTTCAACCAGTTAGATGATGTAGCCCACATTTTCACAAAATAAGCCTAGTATTAGACGATTTTACCATAGAAATTAAGGTAAATGTTCTGAGGGCATTTCAGGAAGATAAAGTGTGCCAGTCATTTTAAATGCACTGTTAATTTGTGTTTTCAATTTATGATGAGTTTTTGAGATGCAATCACAGGGCAATCTGAGCAGTACCTGTATGTGATGTAAATCAGGTCAGGCACGTTTTTTTAAGCCTAATCTGTTGGCTGTCATCCCATCAGGGTCATTCCCAGGGCCCTTTTGTACTTAAAGAGAAATGACATCACCTATTCACAGACACACGCGGTCATGGAAGTCTTAACTGTTTTTTACCATTCTAAGAATCAGTGTTATTCCAATTTTATGGCATAATAATGTGACACTGGAGTGGCCCAGTAACTGAAGTCACTGCTGTGCATTTTAATAGGCCTTTGCCTTTATAATTCTCACAAATAGAACTGAAAATGGGTGAGCCTTCAAAACAGTTACCTAAAATTATAATTCTCAGCCAAATGCCTGAATATAACACTTAAAATGACTACAATTTTGTTTACATGTGAACCTCCCTATGTCCCTTTTATCTCCATATTTTCTTATCTTTCTTCCCTGTACATTTTTTAAACAGATACTTAGTCTTTGATCTGTTATTAAGACTTCAACCTCAGGAAAGTAGAGACTTCAGTCTGTATCTTCTGCACCTAGATAGTGTCCAGAATAGTAGAGGTGCCATGATTGTTAAATTAATGAATGCAAAATGCATAAATATATAGCAAAGTAGTCAATAATTACAATAATCACAATAAACATAATGATGATGACGATGGCGATAAACCTCCATGAGCAGTTCTGCAGGCTAGCCCTGTGCTCAGGTTTGACACATATAATTTTCCACTGCATAGGAAGCTAGTCGGGTTACCGTCTAGTGTTCAATTTTCCTTGAGACAGTATTCAATGCAAGGTTAGAAGTCACAGCATCGAATGGAAGCCCTTTTTCATCTGAAGGCAAAAGAGATTTTTTTTGTTTAAAGAGTAAGGAAACCACGGTTCAGGATACTACCTCAAGTGGACACTGACTTGGGATAAACCCAAGAGGTGGAGGAAGACAAAGGAGAAAAGAAGGAAACAATCTGAGACCACATGTGAAACAATCTCTACATGAAATTCTTTCTATTCTTTTTATTTTAATAGCTAATAAATTCCCTTGGTTGCTTAATCTAGTTTGGGGGATAGTGTTGTTGCTTTCAAATGAAAGTATGGTACTGAATACTGAATCCAGGTAGATACTGCTTGGTAAGTACAGGGTTTAGAGCTATTGAGTTCCTCTTTGCTTTTATTCCATCAAGTGAAGATACTGGAAGAGTGCTATGGATTTGTTGTGGGGATTAAGAGATAATGTAAGTAAGCGCACTGAGCACAGTGCCTGCATAGAGTGAGAAGTCTTTATGATCTGATATCCAGAAAGCATTGCAGGGAAGGACAGAATGGAAAGCCATGACTACTGTAGGCCAAATGTGAGACACATCGTTTATCTCTTTCGGTGGCTATGTTTAGATGTCTCTATTCTACAAATCAGTATTTAGATCTATTGTTCATGTAAACCTCTTTAATTATACTGTAAGCTTCTAGAGTGAAGCAAAGGAGGCAGGGCCTTAGTACTATCCATTGCTGTGTGGCGTGTATGGCAAGTATTGTATTGAAGCTTGTAGAACTGAAGGATTAAGTTAGGAGAAAGGCACTTATTGAAGAGGAGAGACAGAGGCAAGTGGAAAAAAAAGACAGAGTCCATGCACTAGGTTTCAGGAGGTAGCAGGAGAAGAAGTGGGAGGGTGGGGAGGGGGGGAAACCTAGTTGGAGGAATCATGCTCAAAAAAAAAAATTAACAATAAGAGAGATGCAGTTTTTGTTCACAGAGATGGCTATGGTATTTCTTTTAGGCTCTGTACACAGCCAGGCACTAAATTTTCTCACTGATTATAACAATGACAAAATCTGGGAAAAACATTTGCAACATATATGTATGTGTATTTATATACCTCACAGTGAACTTTCCTCAAGAGGGCTGGGTCCAGGATACTTATGTTTATGCTACACAATAAATTGAGTAAGACTTTTTAAAAGCATCAACTGCAATAGTTTTCCCAAATGTTACTTTTAACTACACAATTGTATCCTGTGAAAATGGACTAGTTCCAACAGAGGAGATGAACCACTTAAACCCCAAGTTAAATAATCAAAAATTGTAATAAATATCCTGACAGAAAAAGAAGTAGTTTTCACAAAAAAATTGTATTACTTTTGACCAAAAGTTGTGGTGGAAGAATAAAGCAGGCATCAGTGCTTTACTTTGAACATGAGCTAGTCATGGGTTAAGTCATTTAAAAAATTGGCAATAGCAGTATTTATGGTTCAACAGGAGTGATAATACTCCAGGCACATGGCTAGCCCTAAGGACACAGATAGATAAATGAGGCATGAACATAACCATCATAGAAACAATACTTTATTTTTATTATTTCACATTACTAATTGAAACCAGTCTATAATCAAGTTTAAGAGAAAAGAGGGAAAATAAGAAAAGTCAAGGTGATTGTGAGGATGGTACTTTTATGGTAGTGGAGTATCTCCTGGGGCTGCTCCACACTGAGTCCTATCTTCCTCACATCACACTAATACATTCTGTGTCTGTCATAATCCAGTCCTTCCATGTCACCCCCATTTCCAGGGTACATTAGTGGAAATGCATTCTCCATTGTGTGTATAAATCTAAAATGAACAGTAGAAATGCTCCAGAACTTCCCTGAGCACACCCGAGGGGAGCAGGCATGTGAATGCACTCAAGAGTTCTCTCATACCTTTATTTTTGGGTGCAGAAAGATCTGCTTCCAATTTCAACCCCATGCAGGAAGTGGCTTGCAATGCCAAAGGGAATTTAGAGATACCTTTTTCCAGCTTGTTCTACAGCTACATTATTTATTTCTCCCCATTTGTCAAGACTCCTGAAAGTATGTGTTTGTTTGTTTGTGTGTGTGTGTGTGTGTGTGTATGGGGGGTTCATATGAAGTGATATGAAGCGTGCCTAGATCTTATAGGATGGACTGAAAGAACAACTTTCTCACTTCTACATCACTGATTAAAGCTTCTGAAACTAATGAAATCCTCTCAGCACTCACATCCATCTCTATCTGCTCCAAGACAACTTCTTGAGGTAACTACAGTTACCTTAACTGTGTGGATAAATATATGAGAGTCAGTGAAGGAAAGTAAGTTGATAGCCTCTTTATCTTCAATTAAATTTATTTCATATATGAATGTATGCACAAAAAAGATATCAATAGAACCTGATGAGTGTGTTCTCTATTGTTTGTGTATATCTATGGTTATAATGCCACTCTGTACTGGAGCACTGATACAGGGTCATCCCTGGGAGAGACAACCTCTCCCCCTCGCAGCAATATTGGTTGTCCCATGTTCACAGCACCAACAGATACATCTATATGCTAAGGATTTTAAGAATGCCTAGATTGGTGGCTTATTTTGTTTATAGTTTCTGCATTGTATGTTGTGATGGTGAATTTTATGTTGTGGGGAAATGTTTGTGGATGAGATTTATGTTAAAAATCAGTAGAAGTTGGAGAAAGAAAGTCACCTTCTGTAATTTAAGTGGACCCTCTAAGCCACTCAAGACCTAAATAGAAGAAAAAGTTGAGCTTTCATGAGCAAGTAGGAACTGTAACTCTAGCTTTCCCTAACCTGCCAGCTTCTCCTAAGCTTCAAAGCTGTCAGGTTCTGCAATCATATGAGATGATTTCACTTGTTTGCTTCTTCATTTTGTAAAATAGGGTATACTTGTTTCAATCTCCTATGAAGCTAAGGTTGACCTTGAACTTCTGATCCCCTGTCTCCATCTCCTGAGTGCTGGGATAGTAGGATATAAAGTTATCACTTCCAGTTTGTGTACTATGAGGACTAAATAAAGCTTCTTTTGTGCTGGGCAAGCACTCTACTGATTGGGTTACATTCCTCTCCTCATATAAAGTTATCTCATAAGCGGTCTCTCTCTCTCTCTCTCTCTCTCTCTCTCTCTCTCTCTCTCTCTCTCTCTCTC